>NW_006440137.1:171813-174655 GCF_000325575.1 Pteropus alecto | reverse complement strand
AATGATTACATGCCATGCCTGATGCCCTGCAAATGCTCATGAAGCTGTAATTATAAAACTCCAGAATTTCAAAATGTAAAAAATCTGCTTCACAGACATATTTTACAGAAAGAATTTAATTATCTGGTATTTTGGCACCATGTAATAATTTGTAGACTTTTGTTTGAGGTGCTTTCTATTTTATACATAGTTCAAACTAATATTTTGAATATTTACAAAAATTTAACTTTCAAGGCACAGATACTCACGTTAGCAGGAAAATGCAAAGACATTGGTTTCTGTAGCAGCTTCAGCAGTAACTCCTTAACACAATTTTAGCTGCAGACTTCCAGGCAGGCAAGAAGAACAATGAATGGTTGAACAGATGGAATGGCAATGTCTTTGCTTAACCTATTACCGAGTGGCATAACAGCCAATCGTAGGACAGAAAACTCACAATTAGTTGGCCAGGCAGATGCAAGCCAACCTCAGCACCCTGCGTCCAGGTTTTTAAGATAAGCAAGTTGATGTCATTCTTGGGGTCTGCCCCGGGCAGCATGTGTATTAACGAGGGGTGTGCGGCAACAATAGGCCATACAAAGCTGACTAGTAGGCAGCTGCTCTTTGAGAACAGAGTCATTAGGGAGCAGGCTGCCAACAAGAAACACCTGGCCTGGGCAGACTTCAGCGTTTCCTCCTTGTTTTTAATGCATGAAACAAAGAAACCAATTATACTTTAAAGTAGTAAAAGTTGCATGTTTCCCAAAAGTTGAGGCTATCCTCTAGTCTATTAGCTTATTGTTTTTGAGAAATAAAGAAAATGAGGTGTGTCAAAGTAGTAACTAATGACTGTAGCAATCCCTTTTCTTTCAGAGTTACGTTACTGGTGAGACAGAAGGTATAATAAAACTATTTCCCTGGAAACACTGAGAAATATAAAATATTTGTAAGTTAATTTGTTGCAATACAATGGAAAAAAAGTTAATTTGTTGCAATACAACAAAATGGAAAAAAAGAGAGATGATGAAAGACTGCCAAAGGAAAAGATTTAATACCTTACAAACAAAATTTATTTTAAAAAGTTCGCTGAAAGTTTAGTGTAGTAAGGTAAAATGAGTTTGGTCCAATGACTCATCTAAACTGTACATTTACACAAACTAACTTCACGCCATCTATGTACGTCAAATAGCAGTGCAAAATTCTTTTATGACGGATACTAAACATGTAAATAAAAGCAAAATCTTCATTATTTCTGTTAAAAAGTATTTGCACTTCATAAAATTTATAAGATGCAATAATACTTAAATTCCAGTTTAAGAACAAGTTAACTTTATAAAGAAGAAATATTGTGGTATTTTTCAAGGAGATAAAGTATACAAAAATCAGCCATCTCAGTGAGGAAGCTTGTTATCTCTGATGTATTATGAGTTCCAGACTGCAGTATTTATAATGCTATGGAATACTTGCTATTGAGGGATGCCTAAGTTATATCTTGAGTGGCCTCTGATTATGAAAAATATTCAATCAAATTTAAACATCATCAGATGTTGTGAGACTATTTCCCTACTAAAAAGGAAATCTAGAGCAGTCCTATTTGTGATGAAGTACAGACACACATCTTTTCATTCTAGTGCAAATTAAGTGTAAAAGGAAAAAGCTGCTCTTAAAATACAATTTTTTGTTTTAGGCTAATTGATCCAGAATCTAGGGTTTTCCTTGATAGAATCATGAACTCTAAAGATACAGAATTTGGTTAGAGTACTGCAAACAATCTAAATCCATCTCTCTCTTTACAAACACAGAGGCTATTCGCAATTAAGGTCATTTGTGAATACTTGGAAAAATATAATATAGTTGGGATTCTTGGTCAGGTCCTTATTGTACCCAAATGTAAATGAGCTCTTCTCTATTTAAAAAATAAGAGGAAGATGTACTCTACATGGCAAAAATTTTCCAGTCATCTCACAGAAAACATTCCTTATGCCTACTAAAAGCCTAAAAATTCTTGTTTCCAGAAAAAATTAAAGTATGATATTCTAGATCACTATTTGTCTATATTTTTCCTCAAAAGAGCTTCATATTTTATCAAAGGATGTCATTTAAAAAATGTAAGAAAATTTAAAATCTGAAAATATTTTTTTAACTAAATGCAATTATTAGGTTCTGAATGTCAAACTAATTTCTAAAGCAAGAATTATTCTTTTTTTCCTACTGAAGGTTACTGTAATGTTTTTGCAATAGTTAAGCCGATGGTCTAATTTCATAAGTCCATCAAAGATAAAGAATCTCTAATATTATGTAGTTTATAATACTGCAAATTATAAAATGAATTACACAGAATTCAAATTTTGTCTTGGGTAGGCGTATGAACACAACGGGAATGAATAAAATTATAGAATTTATCTTTTTTTTCTTTTTTTGTTAGTATGGTGGTACTTCTTTTTGAAATTTCATTTGTACAAGGTATCAACCCTTAAAGGAGTAAGAAAGGTAAATCAAGGCCACTAGTATGGTTTAGTAAATGGATTTCTGGTAAAACTTAATTTGATTAAATAAGATAAAAATGAAAATATCTATTCATATAAAATAGTTACGACTAAAATCTAATAAAACTTAAGCTATGCACTGACTAGAGAGATCAATATTTATGGTCAATATTTATGAAGTCATATTAAAATCTTTTTCTTTTGTATGTAAAAAAGAAACTTTAATATGAATAGACCGCCTTCTTTTCCTTGGGTTCTCTTTCTTCTATTTATCCCTTGCTACTATAGTTACTACTTTATAGCTTTAATTCAGTAGGAGGAATCTTCTAATTCCTGCCACTATGAACACAAAGAATAAGAGAAAACTACCCAAGAGC
>NW_006440137.1:156143-171776 GCF_000325575.1 Pteropus alecto | reverse complement strand
TTTTAGCAAACAGCAAATAAAGGCAGTGATCTGAAAAAGCTAATCAGATCCTGCTGTGGTATTTAGACTATATGGGTTGCTAGTACTGGATAATGTTAAGCACATTAAAACATCTGTAGGTGAAAACATGGCCCTACTCTGGTTTCTTAGTCACAGGTCCTAGTCCCCTTCCCCACTGCAGAACCAATACAAACAGCTGCACTGGCTCTGCTTCAGTCACTGCCATAGATGACCTTGTAGTTATGACAGTAGAAAACAATACAAGACAGTGTAGTTTTAAGGGTATACTAAATCTGTCGATGACAAGGGTCTGTCTCACATTTGAAACTTCAACTATCTGAGAAGACCTTATAAGTCTGCTGAGGTTTGCAAAATACTTGGGCTTTGATGGTGTTTGGAATCAATTCTTTTTGTCAGTGGTGATCCAAGCCGACTTCCTGCTACCTTTCTGCTAATATGGGTTTATTTAATACACAATCTCTTTCGACTCACAATAACCTCACAGAAGTAAGATTATTATATTAGATTTTACCAATTAACTTCCAAAACTTAAAAGGTTAAAATTTTAAGCAAAACATTATTTTTGACAGTAAAAAAAGTAACCAACAAAGACACCTAATTTAGATGCATGGTGTGAAAGAACAGAGCAAAATAATTAGGCACTAACTCTAATCTCTGGGTTAATATATTTAGAAAGCCAGCTAGGCCACGAGAGCTTTCATATATTTCATTTCCTTGGGCTTAGATTATTTTCGTTTATCTCCTTCCTTGAATACCCCCTAAATACATCCCTGACAAAGTAATTTTCAATGATACCACTCTCACGCTTTAAAAAAAGTCTCAGCAGCAAATCACAAGGTCTGGTTCTATGCTTTGTTTTCAAGCCTCTTTCTACAAGATGGGTCACTCCTGGCCCAGTTATTTTACTTCCCATTTCACTTAAAGCACAAGTGAAGTCACTTGAAGTGTTCTCTTGTACTACCTTACCTATCCAGTTTACATCTGCTGTTCTAAGCCCAGTTCGAGGTTTATTTTCCTCATAAAACCTTGGACTAGTCCAGTTTTTACTGATGTCCATCTCCTTTGAATCTTTATAACACAAATAGTCTGTACTGCATAATACAGCACTGATTTATGAACGAGGCTGTAAGCTTATTGAGGGCAGAGCCATTTAATCTTCCATAATCCACTTAGAGAAACCTATATGGCACACAGCAGTGTGATTTCCAGAAGACATGAGTGAAAAATATGACCAGTAAAAAAAAGAAGCTCCTGCAAATGTGAACACAGGCATTCACATGAAAAAAAAAATGCTCCTCTGTTAGTTTTTATTTCTCCTTTGTCACAAGGTGAGCTTATCAAAGAACCCTCAGCTAGTCTCAATGTTGTTACAGTCCTGATTCTGCCACAGGGGCTGCTTCCACCATTCAAGGCAGCTGTGGAACTCAGTGAACTCAAAACTCTCAGGGACAAGAGATATTTCCTGCAGTTTCCTTATCTGGCTTCACCTTCCCACCTGTAGGGGCATCTGTTGGAGTAACACTCTGGGCCTTTGCCTCCTCACTTGAGGGTGACTTCTCTGATGGGTAAGTCTAAGTCTGGGAAGAGCAACTGTGTAAGCAAAGCCCAGCTCTTTCCTTACACATTCCTCTTCAGGATCTGCCCAGGTACAGAGAGAACATGGTTGCTTTGCTCTCTGCTTGAGATTGGGTGGTTAAATCTTTCTAATTTAGGGGTTCAATATTACTAAGCCCTTTATGCTGTGATCGTAAGTCATGTTATGTAATAGGTTTATCAAAGAAAAAAAAAAAAAAAGCTGCTATTTTGATGTCCATCTGCCTGGCTCCTTTGTCTATTTTTCAACTGGGTCAGAACTAAAGCAGGAAAAAGACCTCCCCCCTCCCCGCCCCAACAAGTTTCGACAATAAAGTCTTGTTATAAAGAACTATTAAGGAAAAAAAGGTCATAAAACGACTCACATATATGAACTCTAATCAGACTACTTTTAAAACACATATGAAGGGATAAAGTAAAAAAAGAGAAAAATTCTATAACAAATGAAGATAATGCTCCTCAATGTCAAAATTCTTGGGGTTTGATTATGAAAATCTTTCAGTGCCAAAATACTCAGAGCAGACAATCCTTGTCTTTAGGGTTCAGAGACAAATACCAAAATACTTCACAAACACAGTATTTCTTTCCAGTGGTTTAAAAACAAAGGCACTTTTCTATAGCCATTTTAGGTGACAATATAACCCATATCCTTAGATGTCAAATATTTCCCAATAATTAGCTTCCCATTTAGTTATTTTAAATAATTCATTAAATAAGTCTTTAGGAAGATATTTTAAATTCCTACAAAATTTTTAAATACTCAGAGAACTAGGAATTTTAGAAAAGGGAGACAACAACGGACATCCAAAATGCTGATGTAACAGGTTACTAAAGCAACTGATGTATGGGAGAGTGACAGAGAAAATTCGTGAGGAAAGAAAGGCCACGTATGATTTTAAAAGGAGAAAGTACATATCATCCATGTTCACCAAACAGTTATATTAAGTATAACTGAAACTTTGAGAGAAAGCTAACCCAAAATCTGTAAATTTATGTATATATTATACAACGCATTCTCAGAATTATAACACAACTGGATGCTACTTAAATGACACTTTTTACCTCGTATAACGATAATATTTACATCATTATCAAAGCCTAGTTAGAATTCAACTCATCACTTCTGATGCCACAGCACTTTATCTCCCACTCTATGACATTCCTCACTTTCCACCTGGTATGTGCTCATTTCTGAACATCATTATATCTTTAGGCTGCATGTACCAGCTGATGGGGACATGCCTTGTTTTTTGGGTGTCACATAATTCTACTTAGCAAATGAATCCAAAACTATCTGACCAAAAGCACTGTTAAAAAGTGAAACTGACAGATTTAGGTTCTAAATAATTGTATCAGTTAGAGTTAAAAGAGGGCGCTATCATTCTGTCTGTTCTTAATGGTTTAGTAGAGAGTGTGATAGTAGTATAGTAAAGGAACTCAAGGAAAAATAAAACACAGTATACAGCATTACAAAAGGAACTGCAAACCAACTATGACTCAATAAAATTCAGTTAATTTTAAGTATGGTCTAAATAGAAATTCTTATTAATAATCAAGATGGAAAATAGTTCCTTATATATGAATTCTTTTAAGATGGAAAACCAAAACGCTTTAGTTACTACTTCCAATGGCCCTTATAGACTGATTTTAAATTACTGCACACTACTGATTTTAGATAATTGTCCTGGTGTTCAAGCAACTGAAAAACATTAAAGCTAACAAAATGAATGGTTGTGTTAGATAGTATGCTCAGTGAAATTATAACAAAATTTTTCTTTAGAGTTCTATTCATATAAGACGATGAGGTAATAATTTAGACATTAAATTTAGAATTCTGAGCATTTAACACGATTCCTTCTAAATACACATCATCATATACCATAATTAGTTAAATCTATAATAGGAATCATCCTAAACAGCTGCCAATGCAATTCGATTGTAAACTCCAATAGGGCAGGGATTCTTGTGTTTTGTTTTTCTCATGTATCTCCAGCACCTAGCAGAGTGCCTGGCACACAACAGGCACTTCTTAAATAAGTGCTAAAAAAATGATAGCATTTCTGTATCTGGGCCAAAATCCCTCTTCCATATATGTTCTTTACTTCCTTTCATACGACCTACACTCCAGCTAAACAGGAGTATTTAAAGCAGTAGTTCTTTCAGTCTGGTTGCACACTGGAACCATCTGAGGAGTTTTAAAACGCAGTTTAGTGATACCAGAGTCCCATCCCGGAGAAGTTTATTTTTTTTGGTCTGGTAGAGCCTGGCCACGCATTTCTAAAGTGTAGCCAAGTTTAAGAACACATGACTTAAAGTTTCCTCTAAAATACCTTTCTCCACAGCTTCACATGTTAAAATCCTACCATGATTGAATTCAGCTGAAAACCCAACTTTGCCAAGAAAACTTTCATGGAACAATGTTAAACTTATCTTTGGATTATTTGAGTTTTGCACAGGGCCTGACATGGTTAGGACCTGATAAATATTTGGCGAGCATGACACATAGAAATTCAATAAAAGAATGATGTACAGTTGATTCTCATTATTCAGAGATTCCATATTTCCAAATTTGCCTATGTGGTCAAATTTATTCATAACCCCCAAATTAATACTTGCAGTGCTTTAGTCATTCCATAGACATATGTCTACACAGAGAGGAGAAAATTGTGACTTGCTCAGGCACACCTTCCAGCTAAGGCTGGACAAGGTGAGGCTTTCCCTTCTTGTTTCAGCTGTCCTACTGTAAACAAGCATCCTAAAAAGGACTAGTGTTTTGCATTTTTTGTGCTTTCTACTGGTGAATTTGCAGTTTAATTGGCCCCCAAGCTCAGTGCTGAAATGCTGTCTATGACTCCTATTTGCAAGAAGGCATTAGAGAGCCTTATGGAGAAAATAGGTTAGGTAAATTTTTTAAGACATGTTATAGTCATGTTGGTTGTGAGTTCAATGTTAATGAATCAACTATATATATTAATGAATCAACAATATTTATCAACGATATATTTAAACAGCAACACATGTACAAGATTAGGTACTGCTTCATGAAAATGTTTTCGCCAAGGGCTCTTCTAGGAGTAGCAGTTCAGTATTTGCAGCAACTTTATGAAACTATGATTTTTTTTTTTTTTTTTAAAGAATCAGCTATAATTTCTCCTTCCTGAGATCTTTACAGTTTCATTCAGCAAATGGGTACCTCCTAGTTGCCAGGCACTGGGGAGACAGCAAAAACAAAGCAAGTCCCCTTCTCTCACCAAGCTTAAAGTGTAGTGTGGGGTGGGGGAGAAAGAGAAAATACAAACTGTAAATACATGTTAGGTGACGGTAAATGCTACAAAGAAACTTTGAATCAGAGGCGGCTTCTCTGATAAGGTAATATTTGGGAAGGTAGCTAAATCAGTGGTCCTCAATCCCCGAGCTGCGGACCGGTACCGGTCCATGGCCTGTTAGGAACTGGGCCATACATTGGGAGATGAGCAGTGGGGAAGCGAGGGAAGCTTCATCTGTATTTGCAGCCACTCCCCAGCGACAGCATCACCACCTCAGCTCCACTTCTGATTACCAGGCATTAGATTCTCATAGGAGCTCTGGTCAGTCCCTGGTGCCAAAACGGTTGGGGACCGCTGACCTAAATGAAGTAAAAGGAAATATGTAACAGGAAGAGAGAGGATTAAGTACAAAGCCCTGAGATGAGAGTATGATCATGGATCAGATAGGTGGCCAGTAAGACAGGCGGTGAGTAGGCAAAGGGAGGAGTCAGAAGATGAGGCCAGAAAGGTAAGGTCAAGAGAAGTCAGGACATGTAGAACTCTGAAGGGCAATGCTTCTCCTACTCTACACAGCATCTGAATCACATCAGGATCTTGAATATTCTGATTCAGGAAGGCTGAGGTTCCACGTTGTAATAAGCTCACAGCTGATGCTGTGGCTGTTGGTCCATGGACAGTGCTTTAAGTAGCAAGGTCATAGGTCACAGTAAGAACATGGCTTTTATTCTGAGATGGGAAACCTTTGGAGGGTTTTGAGCAGAGGGAGTGATATAATCCTATTTTATACTAATGTCTTCTAAATTTGGGCTTACCTCCACATTTCTAATAGTGTTCGATTGATCTCCATTCCTGTCTGTTCCATTCATTAAGAACTGTAATTTGTAACATATTGGATACCCTGCATGTGTAAGTCTTCTATCACTACATTTTTTCTCATTTTCACATTTTTTCATGGCTATTTTGCATGTAGATATGTCCTGATATTTCAGAACTGTTTGACAGCTTTTAACCAAAAAGCTGTTGGGAGTTTGGTGGAGAATGCTGCAGTAATACTTGCTTAAAAATCACTGCCAATTAAATTGTTTAATCAGGAACAATTTATTGGAAGTTTCTTTATTTTTCAATACAGTTTCCTAAATTTTTTAATGGGGACTTATATTTATTAAACTTGTCTTAAAATATTTTGCTTTTGTTCTTGCTGCTGTAAATGTAGTTTTCCTTTCCCATTGTATTTTCTATCTAGTTTTTGTTGTCTAAAAAAATTATTCCTGTTCTTATTGTTGTACCTTAATCTTTAGTGAACTACGTATTTCAGCGAACTCTTAATGTTTCTATTGGTGTTTCACTGAGGCTCTTGAGTTTTCCACATATATAAATTAGACTGCCTCATCAATTTTTATATCTCTTGCTCTATATGATTTACATGTCATGGAATACTTTAGCTACTGTGAATAATTAGAAGATAATGTAGGAAAAGATATAAGGAACATGAGTATAAATGTTTGGGAACCAGTGATTTAGAAGAAATACATTGATTTAATGATGGGCATTAGTGAAGGGACAAGGGATAAAATGGAAGTAAAAACAGAATAGAATATAACAGGCATCTGAGAGAACACAAAGATTTTCTTGAATAAAACTTAAGCACTCATCTACTATCAAAGTAGGAAATAAACATTTATGATCTTCTTGTTAGCTGAAGGAATGCTCAGGCCCAAGACTCAGCACCCGACAGCACACTTGCCAAACTGGCATTCTGGCTTCTGGCTGTCACTCAGGAATTCCAAAGTGCTTTCTCCACCTTTCTTGTCTTCACTCAGGCATTATCACAGCATGTATAGCCTCAAATCTAAGATGCAGCTGCCAACCTGGCACATGCTTCCCAGCCTCCAAGGCCAGAAGTAAAATTTCCTACCTCAACCAAACTCACAAAATTTTGTGAAATTTTTTTACATGCCGATTCCTGATTTCTTTTTCAAAATCGTTAAACATATACTGCCTATACTGCAAATCTAGTGTTTCTCTTAGTACAGAAAACCTTTCTAAACTGTGGATCAGAATTTGACTTCAAACATTAGCTGTGTCTTACTCTGTGCTGACGTTCTTAATCAAAAAGGAGGTTTTAAACACATTAGGACCAATCAGAGGCTCTTTAATATAATCGAAAGACCTGAAAGTACACTGAAAGTGGGGAACTTAAAGGAAAATAAAAGGGCAGTGATGAGAAGCACTTTTTTTCTTAAAGTGATTGGTTAATTTTCTTATCAATTACTAGAATTGCAACCATTCTTCATTTCCAATAATATGAAGTAATTCCTATAATTCTGCTATTCATCCCATCCATAAACAGGTTAGGAGAGAAGAGTTAATATTTTTTCCCCAAAGCTTTACAATCTTGGAGGTGAAAGTATTCAGAAGATGCTCACTGAAATAGGATTAAATTGGTAAAGAGCATAATGAGGGCCATGGAGAAGAAACCATGGTGCTTCCAAGCCCCAGGAAACTCTAGGAAACACATAGAAAAAAGCACACCAGGGCTAAGAGGTGCAGAGATCAATAAGCAGAGAAATCCCACTTAAGGAGCTCAAATACATTAAAAACAAACTGGGAAATCAGTTTATTTTGAAAGGTACACCATCCTATCTTTACACAAAGATGACAAAAATTCCTGACAACCAAAGCATTAGATTTACTTCTCTTATCCACAGGCCTTAAATGATGATGATGGTATTAAGGGTATATAGACATTTAAACAGTAAAAATGACTCTTATCTCAAGTACTCAAATAATTCACTATGGGTTGCTTGACTTCAAAGATGAGATATAAACAGGCATTTGTGCTAGACCAACTTTTTCAAGGCTTAGGGAAAATTCAAACCTAGAGAATGGAAACATACTCTAACCATGATACAAAAAATTAGAGGTTAACAGTACATAGCCAAAAACAAATTTAAAAACCCTAAAAAACCCAATATCTATAAATTAAAACTCTCTTCCAAGTAACTCTGTAGTTAAAGAAAAATAAAAAAATAAATTCATGGACATTTAGAAATAGATGACAATAAAGTTATAACCTATGGAACGTGGCCAAACTGATACTTAAAAATCAATGGTGTAAATGTATTTAGTCAAAAACAAAAAATAAAGGAATTGAACATAAATTGGAAAGGTTAAAATGAACAACAAAAAAAACCAAAATAAAAGTGGGTAAAATAATAATAAATTTAAAAGCACAATAAATTAGGAAGCAGAAAAAAAAGATCTGATTAATAAAACAGAGAGCTGGTTCTAAATGATGAATGAATGAATGTATGAATGAACGAATAAACGAACAACCTCCTAAAAGTGACCAAGAGGTTAGGGAATTCTATCTACATATATAACATTACAAATGTAATGTTCAATAATATAGGAAGAATTCTTTGTGTAAATCTTTATGCTAATAAATTAAGAGTTCATAATCGAAGCTGACTTAAAGTTGCAAATGTGGGTAACCATGGAATAAATAAAAACTTTGTTAAAGGTTTATAACCGCTAGTCCATTCCTGACAAAAGAACCTATAGGTTCTATGGGTGTGTTCTAGCAAAACCTCAAAGCATCTAGCAACTCCGATGTTACTTATTCTAGGGCACTGAAGAAATGGAAAGCATAGAAACTGGTTTATGAGGCTAGCATAACTGTTGACAAAACTCAACAAAGATGGCAAAACTAACCAAATATATATATAAGCTTTTACTATATACAAAAGTTTTAAATAAGAGAAATGTAAATTACGTAGTATATTTAAATCATAATACATATTAACCAGGTAGATTTTATTCTATGATAATAGATTATTTTTCTAATATTGAACAACCTTGTTAATTCAATTCATTACATGTATTGATTAAAGGCTCCTGCATTGGATTGGGTGTGGAAAATGAAAGAGGTACATGAGGAAATCAAGAACTTCTAAATTTTTAGTCTGAGTACCTGAGAAGGTAGTAACACTTGAAATGGGAAAGATTTGGAAAGGAACAGATCTGGAAGGATATAAATTGTTATAATTTTCACTTCAGATACCAAATAACTGTCCAAGTGGACCTTTCCTCAAGATAGCTGTGTAAAAGAGAGAAGTCAGGATTGGAGATAAAAATTTGGTAGTCATCAGAATGTAGATGATATTTAAAAATATATTATTGGATGGATGGAAAACTGTAGAAAAAGGAAAAGACCCTGGAATCGAAATTTCAGTAACCTAAAGATAGAAAGACATTATATATATTTGTGTGACACTATATTTTCATGTACTATATATTGCTATGCTTAATCATTTAAAAAAACACAGTAAATTAGGACTTCAGTACAAAAACTACTTAATAAAAACCTCATGATATCACAAGGTGGTATCTCTGCTAGACTTTGAGAAGTTCAGTTTCAGTTGCATTGTCATTGTGGGAATTTGTAAATTATTCAGATTTTTTTTTGGGGGGGGGAGTGGACAGTAGTTTCAAATAGTGTTTTGAGAGATGCCTAAAAAAGTTGAGCAAGAAGGGCATTGGGACCCTGATCCTAAGATTTCATTTGAACATTTGAATAAAGGGTTTTCAGGGGGGAAATTAAGATTTCAGGGTGAAAAACTGTTTCATCCACTTTTAGTAATGGTTTATAAATATGATGTTAACAATGGACAACAGTGAAAGAGTAGGTCTCAAAGTTTATATCACTGACAAGGACAGAATCGTTAAGGCTGAAAGCAGTACAATTTCAGCCTTACTGCATTTAAACTGATTGCATATTAAATGAGTCAAATGCTGAAAAATGTTTAAAAATGTGTCTAAAAGATACTTAGGGATTTAATAGTATACATGTCTATTTTCAAGTTTCTCACATTTCACATTCATAGATATATTCCGGAATATCTGTACAAAAGCAGGGGACACCTTTGTTAGAAAACAATAGCTGTCAGGATTTAAAAAGTGAAATACCGGAGAGGAAGTCCCATTCAAATAAGAAATAATCCCAAATGGCTACTATTAATACTGTTCTTTGATATCAATCAATGCAATAAGAAAAAAAAAAGAATTGAAATATTGAAAAAAATTGATATTATTGGGTCACCATTACATATCCTGAAAATCAAGAGACTCAGCTGAAAAACTGTTGGACTAACTCCTTCAATTTAGTTAACAGTATATAAAAGAGTTCAGTAAGGTAGCTAGATGGGGATTTACAAATGAATAACTTTCTTTTATACCAGCCACCACTAGGTATAAAATATAGGTATAGCAAGCATAACATATAATGCAGAAAAATCTCATTCATAATAAACAAGGACAGCTAATATGTCAAAGACTTAAGTGCTTCAATACACATCATTACTTAATCTCCACAACCATGACATTAGTGATATTATCATGTTAATAGGTACTATTATCACAATGTTACAAAGAAACTAAGGCTTAGGGAAATTAATAAGAAATTTGCACAATCATATAGACAGTATCAGAACAAAACTCAACTCCGTCTCTCATCTCTCTGACTCTACAGAATGGGCTTCTATGCACTATTCTCACTGTCTATCAAAACAAAGAGGTTGTGGAGTGTTAGTGGGGGTGGTGGTGGTGAGGGCAGAGAATGGACACTCATGCATTGCTGATAAGACTATAAACTGATACAACTTTTCTAGAAGGCAATTTGCATGATCACACCTAAGAATTTGTTAAAAGAGATATTCATCAATGTGTACAAAGAGCTATAAATACGGATATTTATCACACTGTTGTTTACAACAATTAAAAAGCTGGTCACACTCTAAATAGGCAACAATATGAACTTGATTAAATTACAGTATTTGAATGTGTACTGTATGCAAGTACATATTCAACCATTCAACCAATAAAAATAATCTTTTAAAAGAATATTTAATGAGACAGGGAAACAAAATATACTGACTGAACTTCAAGAAAGAGAACTACATATGCATATAAAGTCTTTAAAGGATATGTTTACATTGACTAAGGTTTTTAAAAGTAAAAACAATGATGTCAAAACTAACTCTAGGTAAGAACTGTAGATGATTTTCACTATTGTTTTATACTTTTTCTGTTTTAAAAATGTGATAAAATGAATACATTAAAATACTAAACTCGATTTACTTTTAAGGGAAAATGTAGTCAAAATAATAGGAGTGCAGTTTAGAAAACATTTCCCCTATTTAGAATTTTTTTCTTATGTATAATATTGCTAATATTAACACAAATTACGCCCATGATTTTTATGTTACTTAAGGCACTTTTTGATCTTAGTAAAAACAGAAATATCACCTAACAAAATAGGTAATTTATTGCAGTTAAAACCTTTAGAGCTGTATTAATCATTTAAATTACAGCAAAATTCCAAAAAGTATCTAATACACATCATCAACTCAGTGGGACAAAGAAAATAATGACTTAAAGATAAAACAAAAAACATCTAAATCGACAATGAAAAGGCAGCCTCAGTTATTTTGGATACCTACTCCCTTTGAGTGTACAAAATAATAAAAGGAAATGATAAAGTAAAAGCCAAGATTTGAAACAGAATAAGTCACAGAATAGGGATAAAATTAAGCCCACATAATTTTGAATAGGAAATGAGTACAGATGACTAAGAACAAAGAACAAAAACTAATTTTAGCCTCACCCCAGAAGACATGAATATATTTGAAAGCCCTTTCGAAAATTTAAAATATAAACTGGCATTAAAAGCAATAACAGTCAACTTGATTTTAATTTTATATCTGGTAAACCCAATTGCTCAGCACACAATTAAGAGCCACTGAATAAGCAGAGAAACAAGTCTGTCCAATCAAATCAATGGATACTGTTAAATAATTTTATAATAATAAGTGCTTTCTATGTGCCAGGCACTTTTACATTCATTATCTTGAATCAGTAAAAACAACTCTGTAAAGTACTGTAGTGTTTGATGAATGAGAAATCAAAGAAACTCAGTCTTGCCTAGGGTCGCAGCCAGTAAAGAGCAGAGCTGGGATTCAAACCAGGTTTAGCTGATTTCAGAGGCCCCACCTGCTCTCTCCATACAGTACAATCTTTCAGTTCTGCAACCTAGACTATCTGAGCATCCTAAAAGCCTTTAATCATTGCCTTATTTTAGACATAATATTAGCTTTTGTTATCCAGTTTCACAATCCACCTCAGATATCTGCTGCAAACTAGAGAGTGACAATGTCAGTAAGGAACAGCTAACATTAAAAAAGAAAATGTTTGAAAAATTTTTAATGTCATGAGAAAATCTTTAGTGTATATTAAATGGGGACAGGAAGGTGGGATAGAAAGCTCTACAAACTGTGTAATTTCAATTATACAAGAAAAAGATATCTTTTAAGAACCAAACTCCCAGAAAGATAATTACATTACATTATTAAACCTCAAAACAAATTTATTAACATGTATTAGTTTACAGAGACCAAAACATTTGGTTAAAACAGGGACTTAGCCTAAGTTGGAACTCTCCCTTTGTCATTATTAACTGTGAGACTCATCAAATTATTTAACCATACTGTGGCTTGGTTTCCTCATCAGAAAAAGAGTAATGAAATATTCTTCATAGGAGTATAGTACTAAATGCATTAATATATGTGGAACACTTAGAACAATGCTTGGTAGTTATCAATCTTAAACTACAATGGAGTAAACCAAACAAAATCTAAGCTGAGGCCTGAATAACAAGGCATGAGCTAGGCAAAAAGTTTGTGGGGGGCAGAGGCAGGGTTAGGAAAAAATGTTCAAGGCAAGGAGGGAGATTTTGGGATTTTCTATTTATTCCCTATCCAACCTTAGAGATTTGATAATTATCTTAAAGGCAGAATATTTTATTCAAAAAGTACTTATGAGCTTTGCTTTGGGGTAGGTCACTAAGCATAAGAATTACTGTCAGGGCTGTGACTTATAACCATATATAATATGCTTTATTGGTGATTACTCTCTATTTTCATTTTAAGAAAGTAAAACATCTACTGAACAGAAAAATTAAAGAGCAAACACCATACTGAAGGACCAAGGTTACTGGAGATATATTTTGGGATGAAATAGATTTTTTTAAAAAAATCACATTCTTAATCATTTGTCATTTCCCTGAACTATTAATAGTGAAACAGCAGCAATGATTACGTTTTTGGTGAATCTTAACATTATAGTTTTGTAAACACATATGCTGTAGGTCCATGAGGCATATTAACACTTAAAACACAAGATTTTTAAGAACATTGGTTATATTTGAGATACCTTAGAATCGTGATATTTTAGGTTTAAATTTGGAATCTCAATTTCATAAATTTTTATTTAAAGACCTTCCTATATATTTCTCTTTCCAAGAACTATACCTCCAATACTACCTTTGCCACCCTAATCACCCACTGCTTCCATCATCACTAATGTTCTGAACACACTAGACCAGCTACTCCCTACTTTCCTGCCAGGTTCCCTTGATTTACAGCATTCATTTGGAAATGACTTCATCCAGCTCTACCTACAGGCATACCTTGTTTTATTGTGTTTTGCTACTTTCCTGGTGTTGCCTTTTTTTTTTTTTTTTTAAACAAACTGAAAGCAAGACCTTCCATCAGCAAAAAGATTACTACTCACTTTATTGCGCTGGTCTGGAACCAAACCTGCAATATCTCCGAGGTATGCATGCACTTGAATCCTACCTAAAGGTCTGGCATGTTGTCCTTCCCCAGTAACTGAGTTTACTTTTTTATTCATGTCATTAGTACCTTTGGCCCAGCATTATGTTCTATCTGTTCAAAATTCTCCTTTTATAGGTCAGGGGCCTTACATAGCACCTAGACTGATACTGATTGTTTGCTGAGGGAATAGTATCTACCAGTCTCAAATGAACAATCACAGCAGATTAGTTTATAATCTCAAATTCTACCACCACAAGAATAAAAATCCTCCTACTTCATAACTTAGGGTTGTTTCTTAAAACTGCAATCAAATCTGAACGAATGAATTCTTCTAAATTTATGTACAAGAACAAATGAAAAACTCTAAAAGGTATAAAATGATATAAAAGCATATAAAAGGGTATAAAATTGTATAAAAAGCTACAAAATGATAGCAACACTTTTACATTATAGTAGAAACCACCGTGGTCTGCTAGAATGGTAAGACAAGGTAACCCAGTTGTAGAATAAGAAAACTATTTTAAAAATACAATTTCCATTATCCACTTGGGGTCCAATTTGGCAGATGTAATCCATGAAAACAGCTCCAGAGGAGCCATTAATATAAAATAGGATGTATTCATTAGTCTGGTAATTAAAACAAAAAGGTAGTGAAGGAAAGTGATGAATGAAAACTCCCATCAGCATACAAATATTCCAAGTTTCTGTTTCCTATCCTTTAATATTTTCCATTATAGTGAAATAGTTTCACAAGACTTTCATTATAAATACAGGTTAAAAAATACTAGTTTCTTTTTTGTTGTGTTAAGAATTCATTTTACTTTGCTTATAATGTTTAAGTACTTTCATGATGACTAGAATCATAATTTACTTTGAAAAGTAAAACCCATTCTCAAATTAAGTAAAAATACTCAAACATTTTGAATTATAGAGACACAGTCAGTTAATAGACCATTCTGTTATATTTAGGGTACTTCAAGTAGACAGATTCAGGTAACTTAAAATGAGAATACCAAATTGGAAGAAAACAAGTGAAGAGAGAGCAAGTCTGAATTAAGCATCTTCCTGGGGTTATCAAAATAAAACAATTTCACAAATATTTTGTGACACTATCTTACTATGCAAGCATTAGAAAACACCATTATTAAAAAACTGCTAACATTAATTGTATATGCAAGTGATCAAATAAATGGAAGTCATACCCATTAATCCCTAAATATATTAAGGATTTAAAAATATAACAGGATATTCCTGACTTCTTGTAGTTCTTGGAAAATCCAAAAAATATGTTTGCGGTATATCCAGTTTTCCGTTTACAATATGCATTAGAAAAATATGATTCAGTGAAGAAACGAAGATCTTTCCTAAACTTATAAATATACAATAGTTAGCCCAAATATTTTTGCATCTATTCTAAGGTGGTTTAAAAAAAAAGATCTGAATCAACAAGCGCCTCAGGAGGCCTGGGGATACTCCAATACAGTCTTGCAACCAATAGGAAAACTTTCCCTAAATCTAGATTAGCATTTCATCTCTTTATCACAAAACACAGAGCACAAACCAGAGCTGTGAACGGTTACCCCAAAGGCAAGCAACCCAGTTAGAGTATTCTGTATTTTGGAAGCTAAGGCTGTTTTTCAAGGACTTTAAAAGGGGTGATGGCTGAGACAGTTTAGGGAAGAAAATCAGGATGTATTTATTTCTCCACGTTATATTTGTAACACATCCTCGCAGGGAGTTAAAAATGTGAACCAACCCAGCTAAAATGAACGCAGGGTGAAAATGGGAATTCGACTGGAGACTGAAGGGTGAGGGGCGCAGAAGGGACGAGGGCTTTTCTTTAGGGCCGGCCTGACGGTGGTGGCAGTTTGGATGGAGGGATGGATACGAAAAGCTGATGGATACGAAAAGCTAATGGCTGAGGCTGAATCCGAGATGTCGGATGATGCCTCACCCCACCAGCGCGCGAGGGTCCGAGCCGCAGGAGCAGGGCTGTGGGACCGTTTCCATCTGGGGCGCCCGAGCTCGCCTCCCCGTTCGGCGGCCGTGCCCTGAGGCGGGCGGGGGGCGCCCGGCGCCCT
>NW_006440137.1:154200-155120 GCF_000325575.1 Pteropus alecto | reverse complement strand
AGCCCTGTCCAGGAGGGCGCCTCTCCGCTCCGTAACACCCTCTCCACCCAGCAGTAAAACCGCCCCGTCCCTGGGCAGTCAGGGAAATCGAGAGGCGGCCTTCTTAGGGCAAGTTTGCCCTGGCTGTTTGCTTGTTATCAATACACTGTAATGAGGGAAAACCACAGCTGACATGAGCAAAACCAATAAGGGAACTTAAGCAAATGAAGCTGCTGGGATTTCACCCAGGGGAAGGACTTCTTTCAGCAAGGAAACTGGCCTTGTTGGAAATGGCAACGTGTCAGCATCTTGGTGAAACCCAGGATAAATCCGTATCTCTTTCGGGAGTTTGGGAGGAGGCAGCCGTCTGCACTGAGGTAGGCTTCTGAGTTGCCAGTGTGAAAAGCACTGGGAGCGGAGAGCCTTTCTACTTTGTGAATTGTACAACCCCCAACAAAATTTAGGTCAACATTTCAGAAAGATTCAAATAATCCTATTTCACCGGCCTGTGGAACTGTCACCAGGTGCTTCACGTTTAGCCTTGGGCAGGATGCATCTGCTTTTGGAGTGACAGGGAAGGGAACTTGTGCCACAGACTAGGTAGCCTGCGATAATAAATACATTATCTATCTCATTTAAGGTTCACTGCAGTCAAGTGAGCTAGGTGTTATAATTGCCGTTATCAGTCAGAAAACTGAGGTTAGAAAAGTTTCCTGAGATCACACAGCTTGAATATGAAAGATCCAGATCTGTTTGCATCCAAAGGACATATTTGTTTCACTGCACCTGAGTTCATGCCTTTGATGATATTCTTTCACTTATAATAAAATCATTTCTTGCCTCTCTGAATTGGGCACATATGATTTAAGCCTGGATCTGTTGAATTCACTTGGTCTACTAAATGGTAGTGATATCCATGATGCTTACTGTGGCTCAAACTT
>NW_006440137.1:130764-154147 GCF_000325575.1 Pteropus alecto | reverse complement strand
CTGCCTTTATGGCTTAGTTGAGCAGCACAAGTGGCCCCGCCTCTTTGGCCTACATCTGTTGCTCTTTAGCTGATGATGGGATCCCAACTGAGAGCATTATACTGAGTGGTGCCTATTGGCATTCTAACTCTGCCTGGGAGATGAAAGAGGAGCATCTTGCTGAGTCTGCTTCCCACTTGAGTAGGCCAGTCTTGGGGTATATTAAAATAGCTGGCTGATGGGCTTCTTTTTGGGCATATGAAATCCCTCTGGTCCACATTTTAGTTCTACTTTCAAGACCCTCAGGAAGTCTGGCAACTTGCTCTCTACAGCCAGGTCAGTTTTGATTGGCAGGAAGGGAAGCATGCTCTGGGAAAGCATTCCCTGTTCACTGACCCAAACCCTCAGAAATCTCTTGGGTAGTATTTGGGAGGGGAAGGGACTTAGAGGGTGGCTGGCTGATGACGTAAGTGACAGCCATCTTTGGCATGGTATTAGTGATGCCAGGAAGTTCCCCTACTTTACGCTATACTGGCAACACAGTCTACCTTGTTTCCCTCAATCGACTCAACTGAATTCCATTCAATAGTGATTAAGCATGATTATAGACCAAGGCACTGTATTAGGTCCTTTGCAGGTAAGAGATATGGATAATTTTATAATTGCTAACATTTAGTGAGTGCCTACCATGTTCCAGGAACTATTTTAAGTACTTTGCATGCGTTCTCTCATATAATGTCCACAAAACCCATATTTGGGAATAACTCACTCTTCCTTATTTACGGATGAAAAAACAAACCAAAAATAAGTCGGTAAATAACAGTGCAAGGATCAGTAGGCAGTTTGACTCTAGAATCAGGACCCATTATATGAAGAAGATATTGCCCTTAATTACCTTACTATGTAGTTGAGAAGATAAAAACATGAAAATTAAAAGAAAACTAAGAAGATGAGAATTTATGAGTGTTAAATGTGTGTCATGGTTAATAAATGTAATGAAGGTTCAGAGGAGAGAGGAATCTCTAGGTTGGAGTAGTTGGGAAGGCTACATAGAAGATGATTCTAGGTTTCAAAAAGGGGAAATTGAAGCTGCATAATGATGATGAATACCATTTTGACAAGCAGAGAGGATAAGGAGGGGCATATCAGTGCAGTAGCATAAACAAAGATAGAGTGCCAGGGGAATTTGGAAAAGAGAGATTTTTTTTTTAAAGCTGGAGAGGACCAAATTACTCAGACTTGAACACGGAGAACAAAGGAGGGAGATAGATAGATAGTTTGAGCTCAGTGTAGCCTATCTACAGTGAGAAACCCATGAAAAATTTTTATCAGAAGGTGACATGGAGAACATTCTATTATAGGAAAACCAATATTGTGATGGTTATCGGAAAAGGAGATGGCTATATGAAAAGGGGAGGTTTCGAAGCAGGAAAACAAGTTTGAAGGCTTATATGGGAGCACTGACATGAAATCATGAATGATTATATACTTGATGGAGATGGAATTAAGAAAAGGATGAAGTCCCAAATGACTTACTGGTGTGAATATGAAGCCTGTAGTATTATTACTGACTGGAAAAATGGGCAAGTTTGGGGGTAGAAGACTTATTTTTTGAGCAAACATTAGAATAGTTTGGTTTTAGGCATGTATTTGTGGTAACAGTGGGATATGAATATGTAAGTATGTTGTAGTATTATCTAGAAAAGGCAAATAGTTGGGTAAATGAGGCTTTTATCTGCTATTGAGAAAGTTAAGTATGAAAACTTTAAGTGGTCATTATTAGGGTTGAAAAAAAATTTCAAACAATAATAAAATGCTTCTAGAGCTCTGAGATAAATGAGAACTAGATAATTCCTCTTTACTCCAAGTTATGTTTACTTAAAAGGAAAAGAGAATATATAAGAAATAAATTTCACGGGCTCAGCGAATGTAAGATGGATGGGAAAAAAAGGGAGTTAGAAATCATTTAATCTGACCCTACTTTTCATTTTGAAAATGGTAAACTGAGGATCAAATTTTCAGTGTCGGATAGTAAAACTTCAGAATAAGCATCAGGAAATAAGGCACATTTGCTATTACCAAATACATATAGCCAATTCATATCTGAATTATAAAATCAAGTCTGGATCTCAAATCGTGACTTTGAATTATATATACATAATTTAAGAATTTGAGTGGCTGTGGCCCCATAATACCTAAAACTTTGAGCAGCCCCACAAGTTAAAAGCAAATGCTTTGGAAAGAACAGATGAGGCACACCGGTGGGAGGGAGAAAGGTTGCAAGGGCAGCACTTTTTTCTAGAATATACCTCCCAGGTAGACTACCGCAAACCTAGGTTCACAGTTGAATCTTAAAAGACAGAATTTCAGATACCCACCACATCCCACCTGGCTGGCTCGACCTGGAACTTCTGATTGCCCAGCCACCTTATCTAAGACATGCAGGGGTTGTAGGTCATCCCCAGGTTCAAAATTGGCACACATCCCTGGCAACTACTTCTAGTTCTATCCAGAGCTTTCCTAGGAGTTTTCTCATTGAAACCCGTGGCTACACTTGGGAATGCAAAAGAATTTTTTCTCTTGCTCTCATGTCTCCTATCTCTACCATTTCTGCCAAAACACTTACCTTAGTTGAAACAATGTCAATAGTCCCTTCCAAGCGCCTTCATCTGCACGGCCCTTTGGCTAGCACTCGATTTCTTCTGGTTGAAGAGCTTCACTCACATAGCCAGGTGACTACTGTGACTTTTCATTCACAGTTTCTTTATGTCTTTCAGAGAAGTTCTGGTTAATTCTCACAACCTATGAAATGGAATGCTTCCTTAATTTCATTACCCTAAGCAACCATTTCCTAAGCACATGAGCTATATAAGATAGACACATAGGGATAAAACTCATCCTTGCCCATGTGCTTCAGTGACTGGTGAGAGTTGCTTTTTTAATACTGAGTTCTTAGGGAAAGGAAACCAGAAGACATGAGATACGTGCTATTGACCAATCCCAGGGCTTCTTTCTTTTGAGGAGTTACCACAAGATTCCGTATCAGCAGCATGACTCTTTCAGCATTTGTGGGAGGCACCAAGGGAGCCAGAACAGCAAGGTTTTCAATATGCTTGTGTTGGAAAGTCACATGCTTGGTTTTCTACCTGAATCAGACAGCATGGCTGCCCTACTTTCACTACATTTGGCCAATGTAGGAATTTTGAGAACAATAAACACTTAAGATAGAATTAAAAAAGTATTCCCAAGCTGTTACTTTGCCATCTTGACGAGGACCAAACCTGTCATTGCAGTTCACCCTGCCCAGAAATTAAAAAATTTTCGTTGAAGAATGGAATTTCAAGTATTCCAAAAATATCCTCATCACCTTTGCAAGCATCTGTTGTTTTAAAAGGAAATTAGTATATAGACTCACAACTGTATGAAGCTTAGATAGTTGGAAACAGAATTATAGAATTTTCAGGTTAGAGTACAACTTAACATTAAAAAGCTATATCGTGAAAATATTAACCGTAGCATTATTTGCAAAGACAAAAAAATTAGGACTGACCTAAATGCCCATTACTAAACTATTTAAATAAATTGTAGTATCTTCATGTATTAGAATGCCATTTACCTTTTAAAAAGAATAAAGTGGCTTTATGTGTTTGGAATAAACTTCAAGATCCATCATTCATTGAAAAAGTAAAGCGAAGACCAGAACTAGATGACTAAGAAGAAAAGGTGGAAGAGAGATTCACATTTTGCTCTATATCCTTTTTTAGCTGTTGAATTTTAAATTTGGTACTTGAATTAGCTATTCAAAAAATATTTTTTAAAATCCACATTTATTGGTGATGTGCGCTATTGTCCATGCCTTTCTATTTGATTCTCTAAATAAACAGATACTGTTTTGTTTTGTTTTGTTTTAAATAGTAAGACAGCCACAAGGAAGAGGAAGTTGAGGGAGTCCTATGAGTTGCACATGTGGAGTCTGGGGCTTCCCAGTAAAGGAAAGATTCCTATGATCATGTGGAAGGGGAGATCCCATAATTGCTAAAGAATTCCCAGCAGGCATTTATGGGATTAGTCATTGCTTTTACAATTTATTTCTCAAAAGCTCCAAATGCAGATTCTAGAAGATTTTCAATGGGAACTGCTTTAACTAAGGAGAATATTCAGGGAAATTCTCATCAGCACATAGGAGAGAATTTCACAGAAGGTCAGCAGTAGGCATAAGGCAGAATGAGCATTTTTTTTCATAATAATAATGACTTATATTTGCTTATATGTTTTATGGTATTTCCCCACATCATAACATAAGCTCCATGATGTAGGAGCTCTGTCTGTTTTGCTCCCTGCAGTGTCCCCAGTTCTCCTGTGCCTGGCACACAGAAGGTACTTGGGTTGCTTCCAGACTACTGGAACTGGGGACCATAACAGCCAGTTATTCTATAGCCTGTGGCTGCTTATGTAGGCATTAGTCTGTTAGAAGGTAGAAAAGACTTGGCCATGAAAACCAGGATTCAGAATTCCAGTCTCTGAAAGATTGGGCAAAGCAGAATTCAATTTCAGAGGAACTGGGGAGTTAGAAAAATAATTAAGCATGAGGGAACGAGGCAAGAGACTACTGAGTAAGCAGAACAAGATAGGGTCTTGTCTTAAAAAAAAGAAAAAAAAGCAACCAGCAAACAAATTAACATGAGACAACTCTCCCAAACAAATAACAAACATCACAAGAAAATAGAAGAGGTAGCCCTACCATTAGGGCTGCAGTTTACAGGTAGAGGAAGATTATCAGCAGACCAGGGCTGCTGCTGAGTCACTGTACCCCCAGAGAGTTGAGTGGTTGAGGTGGGCAAATCACTGACTTAGGGTCTAAGGTGGCATCAGAGTCTAGGATGTGACACAGATAAGTGAGCCTAGTAGATGAGGTCAGAGGCAATTAGGGGAAACAGTTGATCTAGATGGTTTCAAGTTCTTACTTCCAATCTTAGAGTGGAAGTCAATAAGAAATTTACACTGTCAGCTATTTTTCTTGGAAGGCAGACATTCCAGGGGATATTCAGCCAAAGTGCATCCAGAAGTCAGAAATAAGGAATCTAGCCAGCCAGGAAATGTTAAGCACATCTCTATGGATTCCATAAGTGACTGCTTTAGGCCTAGTTAGGAAGTGATTGATGATAAAGAGATAAATGGACTAGAGCTATCTGATGATTTTTAATGGTTTTTGTAGGTCCGATTTCAGAGAAACTATTTTCTTCTGTCTCATCTATTCCCTGGCCAATCCAGAGTACACAGATTTTAATGTATAGACAGAGATAGAGTCGTGCTACCCCCTGGGATGCAGTAGAGCCATTGGTCTATTCTCAAGTCTCATAGTCCTTCAGTTTGGTCAAAACATTTACCTTACTTGAAATGATGTCAGTTGGCCCCGAAAATGTGTCTCCAGCTCTTTAGTCATCCGTGACTTCCTCTAGTTTTTGAGTTTAATACACAGAACCCTGGCTTATTGAGAAGGGCTAGGCCATCTGGGTCATTCCTACAAACATCTCTTTTGAAAAAATGAGTGTTATCGGTCTTTGGCAGTCCCTTCTTGTTAATGGAGATCTTGTTAATGGAGAAATTCAGGAATTTGTCATTTTATTTTGGATAACTACAAGAGGCAGTTAAATGCTCAGTAAATTTGGGCAAGAAGAACTTGTTTACTAGAAGATACTGTCCTGATGAAAAGTATTATCACTACCTTCTGTGGTTTATTTTGCTAACATATATGTTTTTAAGAACATTTTAGAGTGTTGGTAGAATTATTTTTATATGTTTACTTTTAATATCTTGGTGGCTAATTATTTGCATACAAAAGGAGTTGGCATTTTCTACGACATTTTTATGTATGAAGCCAACCAATAGTGAAATCGAGACTCAAGTACTTTAGCTGTGTGGATTCTAAGCAAGAGTTAATGGAGGTATATTTCAATGGCTTTAGTATCTAGTACCTTTTAGTATTCTAATGTATTATTTTAAATTATAAAAGAAGGCATGTTCATTGTAGGAAAAATTTAAGGCACAATAAAACATTAGCTTTCAAAAATACAAATTATCTCTCATCCTGTCAACCAGAGATAACGAACCACCTTTACCATTTTTTCAACATCTATATTTTACTACCTTTCTTGACTTAATTAAATCAAATGTGTGTTTGTTGAATTTTACCACTGAACTTGTAATCATAAGATAAAAGACATGGTTCACATCTGAAATAAACCAAATGTCTTCTCAGAAAGATAAGACATACATTTGAAAAAATCTAGGCAAAATGCTAAATTAAATATAATCAAGTACCAAATTTGCCCAAGTTAGAGGCTCACTCAGTCAGCTGAAATCCTTAGAACATGGATTTCAAAATAATTCTCCGTCTATCTTGGGAATTCATTCATTCAACAAATGTTTATAGAACACTTACTGCATGCCTGGCATTGTTATGATGTAGAACTACTTCCTAAGGTAGACTTGGAGAATTTCTCAACTAAAGGTGGTTAATGCCTCCCTCAGTTTATCTTGTACACTGCCAACTCCTTATCTTGTACCACTCATTCTCCACAAGCCACACTGGACTTCTTGTTCTTGCTGTTCCCTCTTTCTGGAGCACTCTTCTCCAAATATCCACCAGGCTTGTTTTTACTTTTTTGTTTTTTTGGTTTTTTTTTTTTTTAGCATTTATGAAAATTCTCTATCTCTGTTTATCTATCACCTCTCCCTCTCTCTCTCTCTCTCTCTCTCTCTCTCTCTCTCTCTCTCTCTCTCTCTCTCTCGATAGAATACAATAGAAATGGGACTTATCTAAAGATGAAAATGCAGTAAAGTTTATCTCAATTAGGTAAAAGGAGAACAGACATGGCATCACTATTGAGAGATATCACAGGAAACCCAGACAGACAATAGATATGTAGGTGAGGCTTTATTCAAAAGTCCCCAAATGGGCACAACAATGAGACAAAGGAATGACAGAAGTCTTAGCTTTCCAGGTATCAGCTGTACATTATAATTAACAAGAAGTTGATTATCTAATTAAGTTGTGATTTTCATCACGTACTCTGTTTTCTTTTGCCTTCTACATTACCACTTCTCTACTGGTTCCTCTGTACCTCTTCTAATCATTATCTTCGTGATTTTTCTCCTTTTGTCTACTCTTATAAAGAATTCCTCTCTGACCCATTATCTTTTGGCTTTGCACATATGTCCTGGGTTTCCTCACCTGTTTTTGTGGCATTAACTACTACCTGTATTCTGATGTTTGCTGAATCGATCTCTACAGCACGTAGTATCTGGCACTGAGTAGGTACACAATAAAGGCACCTTTTATTTATGCAAAATAAATATATGAAGTTTTTTGAAGGAGAGAAAAGCTCCTACTGTGTGTCAACCATTGTTGTAGGTGCTGGAAAAGTTTCCTACTTCATAAAGCTTATATTTTATATACCTAGTATACAATTAAACGAATACATGAAATGCACAAACAAATGAACAAAATAATTTCACTTAATAGCAAGTGCTCTGAAGAAATAAATTAGAGTGGAATATTAGCATGTTTGGGGCTGGCTTGTGGGTAGTGATCAGGGAAGGCCTCTTTTAAATTGTATGTGAGCTGAAATGATGCAAAGTTGTCAACCATGCAAAGTATATTCCAGGTAGAGGAAATAGCAAGTGAGGGAGACTTGAGGAGGTATAAGCAGAGGTTCAAGAAAATGAATGAAGAGCAGAGTAATGGAGCTTGGTTAGAGGGAAGGAGCTTGGTGGGGAGAGGAGGCTGGCCCTTTTACGTGGCTCCTGTGCTCTCCAGTTTGCCCTAGACCTCATGTCTTTCCTTTATCTTATCACTGGCCACTTTCTCTTACTTTACTAGTCTTGTTTTGGCAAGTATGTGAGTTTGTGACCTTTCCTTGTTCTTGTCTTGGTAAGCCATACTGACAGTTTAAAAAGGTCCATGCTTTAGTTTACTTCCAGGCATCCACATACGCTGCCCTCACTGCCTGTATCACCTTTCCCTTAATACTTTGTGGACAAAGATTGAGCTCACAATGCATTCCATTCTAGCAAGCCTTCTTTGATCTCATCTGTCTGGGTTAGATGTCCCTCCTATGTTCCCAGAGTCCTACACGATAACCAAGGCACAGAAAAATTGAGTAACTTCCCCCAAATCATGTAACAAGGCCAGGCAATTCAGCCCACACTCTTAACCACTGTGCTTTCGTCCCTACCTCGTAAGGCTATTTGTTGAAGTACACGGGTTAATGCATGCAAAGTGCTTAACACAAGCCCTGACATTTGGAAAATACCTGTAAATGTTAGCTCTAATTACAGACATGATCTTTGCCCCTGAGAAGCTTATGGTCAAGAAAGGGAGTTAAAAGTTTAGTTAATATGTGAGTAAGATGGAGAAAACAATTTGAAAACCAAGAAAGATCTTTAGTATAATTTTAACTTTCTTTCATTTGCATCCTTTGGTAAAGTACCTGCCACTTAATAACAGTGATGTTGATACCCATTGAAAAAGAACATGTTAAAAGGAAGAACAGGTCTTATGAGAAAAACTATAAATTCAGTTTTAAACATGTTAAACTTGTCTTCTGGAGCTGCTTATCGAACATACAATTAGAGATGGCCAATAGGCTGGACAAAATTCACCCTGTTACTTAGGCGTCATCCTTGATTCTTCCCTTCCCTCACTTCCACATCTAATCCAGCAACAAGGCCTTGTTGGTTCAACTTTCAAAATATGCCTGTAATCTGCCTTCTTTTTTTTCTGCTACAACCTTGATCCAAACCACCACCATCTCTCTGTGCCTCATCTTCTTCTAAACTGACATTTTATTTCTAAAAGATAATTCCTAGGAATGAGATTGAAGGGTTGAAGAGTATACATAATTAACTTTTCATAGGTATCACCATATTGCTTTCCAAAAACTTATAACACTTCAAATTTCACCTGACATACATTTTAGTAATTTTCCCTTCTACCTCCCCAATATAAGAGAATTGAAAAATCAATGAATTTATACTAGGTTGTCATCCAGTGATATTTGGTGAAATTTATAGATTTGATAGGGGATTTTTCATTTAGGTTAAAATAACTCCCTGTAGAGAAGTGGCCCGTGCTGCATGAACAATCCTTTTGGTCCAAACCATCTTCAGGAGAGACTTTGGCAAGTCTGGTGCCAATCTTGACATTGTAGTCTTCAGAGATGATTATCACATCTATTAGATGTCTAGGTACCTGAAGAATTAGTGTATGTCCTGGCAAGAGAACAAACATTAAGGCACATCACGTTTATCTTATTGAAAAGCAGACTCAAGTAGGGTTGTTACTATATGATCCTGAGAGGTGAGTGACGGTCTTTTAATATGGCTTTTATTTTTGATAGACTAACTCTCTTTTCTCTGTCATTTTCTTCTCTAAGAAAATTAAGAAGGCTTCAGTTCTTGGAAATGAGAGAATCTGTTTTCTAGAATTTTGATTGGTTATAGACACTCTAGGAGAAAAATCTTTGTCATTTGTAGAAATACTCCTAGGGATCTCCTGAACCAGTGAGGAGACTACTGTGAGCCCTGTGAAGCTGAATGGATCTTCCATTGCTGACTGAGAATGGGAATCAGAACTTGCTAGATTCGTGTATCTCTGCTGAAGTACGTAAAACAGAGCATGACTGAACATGTCATTGAGGTGACCACTGCAGGGACCAGTGGAAGCTCAGTAGGCAAACAGGGGTCCTGACATAGGAGTCCCTATGGCCTGCACTAACCAGCTGAGAAGAATTTGTGCAGCCATAGTAGTAGAGAAGATGAGAGCTACCTGTTGGTAAGAAAGGGCTGAGGATTTAAGCCCCAAAAGAAGTTTTACAAAAAGAGGAAATATATTGATAACACTAATGGATGGATGGAAGAGAGAGAGAGAGAGAGAGAGAGAGAGAGAGGGGTAGGTTCTTGTTTAAACACATTCTTCAGATAATGCAAGGAGAAAAATTAGGTGGTGAAATTTCCCTCAGTTTAGGGGAATCACAGACATGGACTAGGCCCTGATAATTTATCGTGTTGTTTTACAAATGCAAGTTTAATCAGAATGGCATCCTACTTTCTTTTAGGGAACTGAGCAGAGGCATGTCAGCATCTTGCCTCAATCCCTCCTTTGTGGAAAAATGACCCATTTTCAGTCAAGGAGCATAGCAGTTTGCACATTTTTGTGGGGTTTTGGGGTTCACAGTACCCACACACTGCTTAATAATGTTCTGGTTCAAGGGATCTAGGCTCAAAGCAAAAGAACAACTGAATCTAATATATGTACTTTTTTTTCATATACCTATGAAAAAAGAAACTAAAATAAAACAAAACCTACACACTGTTTGGGATAATTCCTACCAGAGCTCATTTCTCTTTGAAACTTTAAATCAGGGAAGTAGGCGACCTACTCAAGAATAGAATATTTTTGTATAAAGTTTTGAAAACAGACTAATTATATTGGTTATAACAAGTTGAGGGATTTTATATTTTGAAGGTTTTGTTGGTCTTTAATGTGGCTTCTTAAAGTTGTGTTTCAAGACCACCCCTTGTTAAAATAACCTTGGGGACAGTATTTTGTGGTCTCTATCTGAAAGAAACCTGGCACCTTCTTCCCTCTCCTGTTGAGTATTAATCCTCCACAGGTCTGGTTCCCATTCATTGGTTTGTACGATAGTGACCATGGATTCCAGAAGGACATTGCAAAAAAAGGACATTACAGAGCATAGTGTGAGAAACAAATCTATTTCAAATGTATAAGCATGTGTAGCTAGAATAGAAAATTTATTGTTCAAGGAAGGAATTGTAACTGTTGGATCTCCTGAACTGTCTGGGTTAAAGCTTTTAGCTCAGAGTTTTAGATTGTGGAGAGGGGCTGGGAAATGTCTGTTAAAACTGGAATAAATATGGGAGTCACTAAGTGATGCTAAGAAATCAGAAGCAACCCTGCAACCAGTTAAAACAAAAACAAAACAAAACTAATAAATATACGGCTATCATAAAAAGTAGTAAAAGAATTAAAAGTCACTAGAAAACTAGATAAAATATAGATTTTTGAATATTGTTAAAAATATTAAAATGTAAAAATTAAGTAGTAAGGAAGACAAAATAGACTGATATAGTTAAGATAAAAGAAAACCATCATATTTAAAAAATAAATATAATATGTTAAAATAATGAAATTAAGCCAAAGATTGAGAAATAGAAAAAGTTAAAATCCACTGAGTTAAAAATGGAAGTAAAAATGGGTAACAGATAAAAATACTAGGGCTAACATCTCAATGTGGAATCAAATCTCCAAAGCTTCCAAGATGAGGCCACTTAATTCTAAGATAAGTCCCCAGATTGCTGAAGGCTGAGAGCAAAGACCTGTGTGGCTTCTTGTTTGCCCCTTTCATTGCTGGCTTGCGCCCCTGTCCATTGTCCACTTGGTTAAATGCTCTTTGTGCTGTGGGACAGCTCTGCCTACCTACCATGCACAGCTCAGCCTGGTGCACGAACAACAGCCTTGGATGCTGGACAGTGTTGTCAAATTCAGGCGGGAAGATGGGCTCCCAAGACAGCAAGGAAGTGCATATATTTAACGTGTTTCAGTTTTGAAAATATTTAATAGACAGATGCATTTGAGATCTTCATTCACCTTAACTGTTCACATGTTGCACCATAAATTTGTCTTACCCAGCAGATAAAATCTAGTCGTGGCACTGACTGTACTCTAGGCATATTTTTCTGTAGTGGAACTAATACCAGAGAAGAGAGGGTTAAAGAATCCTGGAGATTCCACATTCCTAACCTCTGGGGGAGGGCACAACACAGAACTGGGTTAGAAAGGCAATTGGTGGCTGGAATTCAGTGTGGGGTGTGAGGCAGATCACTACAATCATGCTCCTTAATCAGTGTTTCTCACTTGCTCAACTCTGGACACGTGTTTTACACTATATTTAACTCCTAATGCAATGACCTAAATTTAAATGACTTCCAGTAACACAGATATGTTGGCCTGATTCAAAACTCGATAGAATTTAGAGAATTGACTTACAGTTTTCATTGTTTCTTGGAAATGTGCCAGATCATGTCACTTCGTTTGTACATGTTGTTGTACTCAGATGGCTTTACATATGCTGTATGTGTAAAAATATTTTCTGGTATTTTTTTTTTTTTGGAACCATATCTATAGCCAAAATTTTAGTACTATATGTATTGTTTTATGAGTGTTTCAAGGGATTATTTAAAGATGCATTCACATAGGAATGATTTTTATTTCTTCTCAAATATGTAATACCCCCTGCTCTACCTTCATTGTCAAGTGTGTGGTCTTGCTCTCTACTGAAAACTGAGGCAAATGTGACAAGTAACACAAGCTCCCACCATCACATTTTGATTAATTACATTTGGTGAATTACATTCATCTGTGCCCATAAACTCTGCCTTCTTCTCATGACAATTGGCGAACTCTCTGTGTCCCTAAGCTCTTCCACTTGACTGCAAGATCCATTCCTCTCTCGCCTACTCAGGAACATTTTTCCAGCAATTATCACCCCCTCCCCCGGCCCTTGTTTTGAAATTTAAAGCACCATTTTGTGTCTTTTCACTAGAGCAGACCCATCGGCATACAAAACCCCACAGGGACCATGTCATTTCCCTGCCATCCTATAGTCTGTTCTCAGCTCAGCAACCAGAGTGATTCTGTTAAAACCTGAGTCATATAGTGTTATTCCTCTGCTGGAAATCATCTGATAGCTTCTTTCCTCAGTCAGAGAAAAGAACAAAATCTTTAAAATGGCCAACGAGGCCCAAATGAATTCCCTCTTCCTCAACTTCATCTCTTTTCTTCTTATTTGCTTTGTTTCAGCCATATTGGGCTCCTTGCTGTTTCTTGGACATGCCAAGAGTGTTCCCAGCTCAGGGCCTTTCTATTTGCTTTCTTCTTCCTGGAATGCTCTTCCCTAGACATCCTGCTCTCTTACCTCCTACAGGATTTTGCTCCACTATCACTTTCTCAGTGAGGTCTACCTTGACCAACTTATTTAAAATTGCATGCCCTATCCATACTCCCTATCCCCTTTTCTGTTTTAGTAACATCCCTCCCCTGCCAACCTCCCACCCAGGATTCATCATCTTCCAATATACAATATGCTATCTCTGTCTCTGTCTCTGTCTCTGTCTCTGTCTCTCTCTCTCTCTTTCTCTCTCTCTCTCTCTCTCTCTCTCTCTATTTCTCTTTTTCGTCCACTAGTATATAAATATCATGCAGGCAGAAATATAGATCTACTGCTCGGTAAAGGGCCTGGTAAATAGTCCCTCAGTATTTGTCATTCGAATAAATGAAGAAGTAAATTCCCTAAAAGCAGGTACCTTGTTGGCTTGTCCATTGCTCTGCCCTCAGTGACTAGGATACTATTTGGCTCATCATAATTTTTCAATAACTAGTTGTTGAATGAATGGATAGATGAATCAAGATAGAAATTAAGAAAAACTGTACAGTACCATCTCATAGCTCTGAGCCACCTATTCACCCCACACCTCTGAGTTGGCTATTCAGGTTCTTTGCTTTACATTCATTTGGCTCTCAAATGATCCCAGATGAAAACATAATTAATTTATGGGCTTCAGCCTTAGCTGATCCCTCAAATGCTTTCAAAGGATGGGATGAGACTGGGGACTGAGAGGTTGTGGGCTGGGAAGGGCAGTGGGGAAAGGTTGGGATTATAACTGCAAGGCCCATACTTTTGCCTCAGCTTTTATCTTTTGGGTTGAATTTATTTATTCATTCAAGAAATATTTATGAAATTTCATCTATGTGCTGGACACTAGAGATACAATTCATTTATTCGTTCTTTCATTCTGCAGTGCTGAATGTTGCCCCTGTTTCTGCAGCTCCAAGATGTCCTCGCATAGTGTTAAGTCTCCAGAAGCAGAGGCTGGAGCCTTGGCCTCAGGGAATGGTGAAGGCTCTAATTACAACCTCCTCCTGGAGGGAGGAGGCAACTGGTAGGGGCTCATTCAATTCAAGTTTAGGGTCCACTGGGAGTCCTATCTGTTGCACAGGATACTTTGAACCCAAAGAAACAAGCAATGCCTCAAACACTCCTGGACTTTACACTTTCTTTAAATGGGGATGCTACTTGAATCTCCTTTTATGATAAAAGAATTAGAGCTTAGATTCACCTGGCAACAGTCTTTAATCCTTATCCTTGGTTGTCAGTATCTTATCTGACCTAAAAAACAGGAAGATTGTTTGATATGGTTCTTTTCTACTACTTTAAGAATTTTTATCTTTAGCATTTATTTTTGTTTCTGGTGGTTAGAGTTATATTTACAGCCAGAAATGGATTGTGAACAAGAACCTTCTCTTAAGCATCCGGTAGCTAAACCTAACAGAGTGCTTTGTACATAGATATCCAGTAGCTATTTATTTCATTGTATGCTTTGCGTACTGGGAGAAAGTCTGTTTCCCTTCCTACAGACATCTCCTTATCTTTTTCTTAATTCAATTTTCCTGTTTACTAGAAGCTTATACAAGAAAAATTGGCAAAAATCAATCACATAGCAGGATATGATTCACTCTCTTTCTAGATGTGAATGGCAGTGAGGGTTGGCAATCTGGGTTATTCTTTTCAAAAGCCTGACTGGGAAAGGAAAATGAGAGGGTGGAAGCCTGAGGACATTGAGTTAAGGGTGGACTTCTAAAGAAGGATAGGAGTAACTATCACTTATCTGTGGCCTGAGCAGAGTTAGTTAAGAGGAAGAAATTCAGAATATATAGAAGAGAAAGGAAATATTACATAATGAACAAAAGAATGAATTAACATGGAGGATGTGGGGGGAGTGAGGGAGGAAGTGGGCTTGAAGAGAAAGCTGAAGCTTAGAACAACTCCTAAAGCCAGTATACAAGCGCTGACCAGAGGTACAGGAGAGCATTGCTGAGCTATTGGCTAAGGTCCTCACCTGCTCAGGAACATTGAATAAGGTCACTTCAACAGACTGGAATTAGAGGCAGTCCCTGTAAAGGCCTGCTCCAATGTCTGGCACATAGAGAGACTTAGGGGCAGTAGTAATTGTTATCATTATAGAATTAATGGGTCACTTTGGAGTGTTGATGTAAGAACATCCAAACCTGCAGAAAATTTTTATAAAAATTTGAGTTAAAGAGTGGATTTGCTTGAAAGCAAGTTCCCAATAGACCAAGATAAATGCTTCAAAGAAATGATAGTCTGCAGCTTCTTTTATGCATTTGAATTTCAAGAGGGAACATAAGGAAGATTATATAAAGGTGGACAAAAGCAAAGTGGGGATTGTATTAGAAAATAGTTAAGATTATGTGCTCTCTTGAGGGTGATCACACTTTAGAGGGAGGAGTCTGAAGAGAGGCATTTCAAAGGAATGTTAACCTAGATACACAGAAACAATGGACAGGGCTTACTTAAGGCAAAGATAAGCCTTTTACTAAAGAACTTATATGGGTGAGGCATGACTACCTACCAGGACCTGCCCAATTGGGAATTTATGATCAGATCACCCAGTGAAGTTACTTTCCATAGAACCCTTTTTTCATACACAGGAGAAAATATACATTAAACATTTTTTTATTCTGAAATAATCTCAGACTAAAAGTTTCAAAATAATGCAAACATTTTTATTTATGGTTCAACCATTTTTACCAGTTGTTAACATTATACTAGACTTGCTTTATCATTCATGTTGTAGTTCTCTTTTTTTATGTACTTGTGTATAATTTTTTTCTGATATGCTTTAGAGTAAGTTGAAATATGACCCCTTACCTCTAAATACTTCAGTATTTCCTAAAAACAAAAAACAAAAAACAAAACATGCTCTTACATAACCAGAATAATTATTAAAATCAGAAAATTAACGTCAATATACAACATGATCTAACTACAGACCTTATGCAAATTTACTTTGGTAAAATTTTGAAAAGTGAATTATTATATCCCTCATCTTTGAATAGGCTAGAGTTTTTTTTAAACTAAGATGATATATTCTCAGTACATCAGTGCAAAGATCATAAAAAAGTACGTTTTTTTTTTTCAAAAAATAAATTAAACATTTAACATCTGTATACTCAGTTTTTAAAAAGTGGATTGATTTAAAACTGCAGTGGTTACAGGAAAAGGCTCAGTCTATTCAAATAAGATTGCTAATGGAGTTTTCGGTAATGGCAAAAAAAAATAAAATAAAATAAGAGGTGCCTGGGTCATTGTTTTTACAGTAATTTGCCATGGAACCCAGAATTATTTTAGGAAATTACTAATGGAGGTGTAAAAATAATGACTATCACATTTCTCAGTGCTTCTTATAAAATGTGGAATTTTTACTTTCAGCATGCAAAAATGTCAAGATGTGTCCAAAGAGGAATACATTGCTCTGAGACCACTGTCACACTTAATAGCGAGGGTTCCAGGGTCAGGGAGGAGGCAAAGGGCCTGTCTCTTTAAAGCTAAGAAGGTTATAAAATTCCTGGACAAACAGCAGAAAGGACAACATGATGAATGAGCAGCCATTTTAAATGGGAAGTGACAGAGCGCTGCCCTCTCTTTGGACATCTTCTTATAAATACTTAGAGAGTCCTGGCTAGTGCTGTCCATTTAGCTCATTCCTAGTAGAGTGTAGACACATATTCTGTTTTTCTCTTCTTTTATCTATTTATTTAAATTATAAAGGCAATCCACCCAAAATTCTTACTCTATTAAATTGTCTTATAAAGTTTCCATATTTGTAGGTCAATATAGCAGCAATATCAAATAGCCCAATCTAATAAAAGAGGTGTAACCTAATAGAAGATTCAAACAATAGAAAATAACAAATAGAAAAGAACAAAATGTTAAAAGGTGTTTATCCTACTTATTCCCAATATCCTTCTCGGAAGTAACCTCTATTAAATTTTAAAGTGTATTCTTCCATTCCTTTTCTAAACATTTATATCATATGTGTATTTAAAATGTATAAGTGGGCCCATTCTATATGCATGCTTTACAAACTGCACAATGAGACTTTTACATGTCAGAAAATTTGTTTCTCCTCATTCTGGTAACAGTTGCCTAAGTATTCCATATTATTGTTTCATGGTTTATTTAACCATTTGCTTATTAATTCCCTTATTAATATGTAGCTCAATTTTGGCAGTACCAAATGAAGATCACAGTGCACATTTATTTGTACATATGAACAAATTTCTGTAAACCATTTCCTAGAAATGGAACAGCTCGACCAGAGGTATATGAATTTACAATTATATTAAGCATTGCCAAATTCCCTTCCCAAGAGAGTTTACCAATGTATTCACTAACAGTTTATATTTTCCCTCATCCTCGCTTATATTAGGTATTCTAAATCTTTTAAATTCTTATTAATCTGATGGGAGAAATATAATATTATGTAACCATGTATTTCCTTGATTAGTAGTGAGGTCAAACAGCTTTTGATATGTTTTTATTGGCCATTTATTTCTTTTGCCAATTACCTTTTTATAACTTTTGATTGTAGGCAGATTGAATATTAATTCTCTATTTGTTTTATGTTCTATTATTTCTCACAGTATTGTCTTTTAACTTTATGATAAATTTCATCATTAAAAGTTTTTAATTTTATTTAATTGAGTCAACCAATCTTTTCTACTCTGAATTCTGGAGTTTTATAATTTAGGAAGGCCTTCTCAATCTTAAGAGTAGAAAATATTTTTTTGTGTGTATTTTATACTAATTTTAAATTTTACTTTTTACCTTTAGCTCTCTATTACATTCGTCATTATTTCTGGGTATAATTTGAAGTAAAGGTCTGGTTTTATTATTTTTTTTCCAAGTAGATATTTATGCTAATATTATTTGTTGAATGACTATATCCTTTCCTAACTGATTATAAATGCTAACTTTATGGAATATACCAAAGTCCTATTTATATATGAGTCTGTTTCTGGACTTTGTATTGTTTTATTTACCTAGGTATTTTCACATCCTTACCACGCTAATGTAATTTCTATAGCTTCAAAGTATTTTAAAAATATCTGGTGGAGCTATTTCCTCTTATAATTTTTATTTTATTTTTATTTTTGATATTTTTTCAAAATGAAGCTTTTTGTTAGAACTTTGGACCGGGAAGGTAGAATGTTAATTTAGGATATAAAAAAACTGCTGCTACCTCGAATTTATGCAGTCTCTCTTTTGCAAAATCTGCAACTGCTCACATATGTCATTTGATCATCAGTGTCTTGTAGGAAGTTTTTCTGGGCTTTAAAAAAAAATCTTGGCTATACCTGCTATTTTCAATATCATGAAATTTAGTATCAGCTTAAGATTTATAAAATTCTTGTTGAAGCTTTATTTAGTATTACATTGAATTTATGAATTAATTTGGAAAAGTGGATATTTTTACAATTTCGAGTTTTCCATCCAGAAACTTACAATTTTTGTATTTAGTTTGGTCTTTAAAAACAGTCCTATTTCCTATAATTACTTTCTTCATTGCTTTCTTGCACTCTTTTTGGCAGTTACTCACAGTTGTTTTTAATTTTGATTCTACTGTGAATGGAATCGTTTTTCATCATGCTTTGTAATTATCAAGGAAATGGAAATGAAATTGGTTTTGTATATTGATCTGATGTCTAAAATTCCTGTGAGTTCTAAAAGGTTTCCAGTTGATTCTCTTTAATATTTTTGAGATAGACAATCTTTGGCAAATAAGAAATTTGTCTTTTCTTTTTTATTATTTATACCTCTTATTTCTTTTGTGGTAATATTTGACAAGCAATTCCAGGATGATGTTGAATAGCAGTGGTGTTAAGAATCCTTGTTTTATGTCTGAATTAAATGACAATGCTTCTGTTTCCATTAAATATGATGTTTGCTAGGTGTTCAGGAAGATACTCTGCCAGTCATGGAAGTTTCAGTTTTATCTATCTCTCTAATTTTTTTTAAAATAACATTTTTAAAAGTTGCTGTATGATGTACATATATGAACATGCACAAACCTTACATTTTCAGTTCAATGTGTTTTGACAGTTGTATTACCCATTTAGCCACCACCCAAAATAAGATATTGAATATTACCATGATGTCAGAAAATTCCCTCATATCCTCTTTTATAGTCAATTTCTCTCCTTTGCAGGGGCAACAGCTTTCTGACTTTTATCCCCATTGATTAGTTTTGCCTGTTCTTGAACTTCATTTAAATGGGAATACACAGGATGTAGTCTGTTGTGTATGGTTTCTTTTGCTCAACATAATGTCTGTGAGATTCATAAATATTCCTTGTGTCAGTAGTTGCTCCTTTTTATTTGAGTAATATTTCATTGTGTAAATATACCACAATTCGTTTAACTATTCTCCTGTTGATGGACATTTGGAATTGTTCCAGTATTTGGCTATTATAAATAGACTTCCATAAGTATTCTTATAAAAGGTTTTTTGTTTTTTGTTTTGTTTTGTTTGGTGTTTTTTTTTGGTGAACATACTTTTCATTTGTCTTTGGTAAATACCTAGCTGTAAAATTACTGGTTCATAGGTAAATATCTGTTTATATTTATAAGTTCCTGCCAAAGAGTTCTCCGAAGTGGTCATACTATTTTACATACCCACCAGCAATGTTTGAGAGTTATAGTTGTTTCTCATCCTCACCAGTATTTGGCGTAGCCAGACTTTGATTACGCCATTATATGTGAGTGAAATGCTACCTCATTGTGCTTTTAATTAGCTTTTTCATGGCTCATTGGCCATTCATGTATCTTCTTTCATTAAGTGACTGTTAAAATCTTTTGCCCGTTTTCTAAAGTTGGTTGTCATTTTATTGTTGTTTTTTAGGGGATATTTTTATATTTTGGATACAAATATAATCTGTCATATATCGATACTGTGAATATATTTGTTCCCTTATCTGTGGCTTACCTATTTATTTTTTTAATGGTGACTTTTGAAAAGCAGAAAATTTAAATTTTGATGATATCCAATTTATTAATATTTTATTTATACTTTTCTGTGTCCCTTCAAGAAATGCTGGCTTACTCCTAAGGTCATAAAAATATTTTCCATGGCTTTCTTCAAAAAGCTTTATAGTTCTGGCTTTAATAGGTAGGTGTGTGATTCATTTAAAATTAATTTCCCCAACATTTATCTTATAAACACTTATATTACAATTATAAAAATAATTAACATATAGAATAAGATGAGATTAAGCTTTATTTTTTTTCCATAAAAACCTTCTTCTGTTTTAGAAGCATTTATTAAGAAGGCTTTTTTACCCCATGCAATTGACTTGGTTTCTAGATCAAATATCAGTTGAGCATGTATGTCAGGCTCTATTTTTGAGCTCTCTATTTCTTTCCACTGATTTTTTGGTCTATCCTTCTACTTGTGCTTACACTGCAACATCTTGATTATTATAGCTTTATGATAAATCTTTAAATCAGAAAGTAATTTCTCAAGATTGTTTTGGCTATTTTAGTTCCTTTGCCTTTCCATATAAATTTTAGAATGACCTTGTCAATTTCTACAAAAAACTGGAGGAAATTTTTATAGAGATGATATTGAATCTATAAGTTAATTTTGAAATAATGGACATCTTAATGACATGGTCTTTGAATCATAAACATTTATTTAGAATTCCTTTAATTTTTTTAGCAATATTTTGTAGTTTTCAGTTAGTGATCTTATTGGTTGTTAGATATATTTCTAGAGATTTGATTTTTTTGATGCCGTTTTTTAAAAGTTTAGTTTTTCAATTGTTTGCTGGTGGGAGAAGACAATTTGTTTTTTTACATGGTCCAATCCTGCTAATTTCATTTGTTAATTCTAGTGTTTTTGTTTTGTTTTTGTAGATTCAATGGGGTTTTCTATGTACAAAATTGTGCTATCTGTAAATGACAACGGCTTCACTCTTCCTTTCCAGTACAATGCTTTTATCTTTTCTTTTTGCTTTATTGCACATTCTAGGACTTCTTTCCCTCTTAATGCTTTTAATAACTTTGTTTTATATATTTTAATTTATGTTCTGAGATTAATAAAAATTCATGATTCTGTGTCTTTCATTTTGTCTTCAAATTGGAGTATACCTTTAAAAAATTTTGATTAAATATACATAAAACTGACCATGTTAATCATTTTTAAGAGTACAGTTCTATGGCATTAAGTACATTCACATTGTTGTGCAACCATCACCACGATCCATTTCTAGAACTTTTTCATCATCTGAAACAGAATTTCTGTACTCATTAAATCCTAACTCCTCATTCTACTCCCTACTCACCTCCTTACAACCACCAAGCTACTTTCTGTCTCCAGGAATTTGACTACTCTAGATACCTCACATAAGTGGAATCATACAATATTTGTCCTTTTATGACAAACTTATAGCGCTTATCATAATGTCTTTAAGGTTCATCCATGTTGTAGCATGTGTCAGAATTTCATTGCTTTTTAAGACTGAATAACACTCCATTGAATGTATATGCCAAATTTTGCTTATCCATTCATTTGTCAATGAACACTTGGGTTGCTTCTACCTTTTGGCTATTGTAAATAATGTTGTCGTGAATATGGGTGTAAAAATATCTCTTAAAATCCCTGTTTTCAATTTTTTGAGTATATATTCAGAAGTGGAACTGCGGGATTATATGGTAATTCTATGTTTAATTTTTTGAGGAACCACCATACTGTTTTTCACAGTAGCTACACCATTTTACATTCTCACCAGCAATGCATAGTGTTCTAACTTCTCCACATCCTTACCAATACTTAATACTTATTTTCTGTTTTTTTTTTTTTTTAAATAATATCTAGTCTAAAAAGTTCGAAGTGGTAATTCATTGTGGCTTTCATTTGCATTTCCCTAATGACTAGTAATGTCAAACATCTTTTTATGTGCTTATTGTCATTTATATAACTTTTTAGAGAAATGTCTATTTAGATACTTTGTTTGTTTTTAAATCAGGTTGTATGCTTTTTTGTTGTTGAGTAGTAAGAGGTTTTTTTCTTTTGCATTCTTGATATTAATCTTTTGTTAGATAAAATTTGCAAATATTTTCTACCATTTCATGACTTGTCTTCTCACTCTGTCGATAGTGTCCTTAAATGTATAAAATTTTTAAATTTTGATAAAATATAGTTTGTCTGTTTTTTCATTTGCTACCTGAGCTTTTGGTGTCACAAGAAAGCATTACTAAGCCTAGTGTCATGAAACTTTTTCTTTATGTTTTATTCTGAGAGTTTTATAGTTTGGATTATATCATTGACCAGTATGAAATGTAAGATTATCAAGTTCAGTGGTTTTGCCTTGGATTTTGTTTTTCCTGCTTCCTTACTAGTGCAGAAAGATTGAGTGGGCAAAGTATGGTATGGAAATGTGACAGCTAAAAAGGAGCAGCAGGCTGGCAGGCAGGTGGTGGACATACTCTGGCCAGAGGAGAGATGCTAGGAAAGTAAAGGGACAGAGGATAGGCTGAAGTCAGGAAGAATCATTAATATTTCTTTTTGAAAGCAAACACCCACTCTCTCAAAGACTCTGAAATCCTGCATTGCCACAAATAGCTTGAAGCTTCCTGGTGAATTAGGCCAGAGTTTGAACTTTTTTTGCCAGCAAAGGCTTTGTTGGCTAAGGCCATGACTTTGTCTTCTATTGCTCAAGAGCCTTTTTTTTTTTTTAATGTTAGTAATAAATTTTTCTTTAATTTTTAAAAATTTATTTTTCACTTATAATTTACATAAAATAATATATTTGAATGTTGGATAAATAGCCAAGGCGAAATATTCTCTTAGGCAGGAAATTAAAACTAGAGAGGTACGACCTTCAAGGCCAAACTTTAGTAAGAAAAGAAGCACTGAGTATAAGTCGAGAATTTCAATTATTTTATAAATTACTAAACATTCATTATTTAAACCATTGAATTAATATCAATTATATATCTATTATGTTCTATTAAAAATATTTATTACATGTCTACTACTTTCTATGATGTCTACTATTGTTTACTACTTGAAAATCTGTAAAAATAACCTTTCCTTTTTCTCTATTTCTGACTTTAGATTCCCAATCACAAGATGAAATTGACATTTGTGTCCAAGAATTAGGTAGCTTTTGGCAGATCTGGGTTAGAATCCAAGACAAAGAGTCACCTGGAAGAAGAAGGTAAAATCCCAGACATATGAGTTCAGTTGAAGATACTGGTTATCTTATAAACAAGTAATATTTTATTTTATTTTATTTTATTTATTTTTGTTGTTGGTGTAAACATTTTTATTTATTTATTTATTATTATTATTTTATTTTATTTTTTTATGGTGACATTGGTTAATGAAATCCAATAAGTTTCAGCTGTACAGTTTAACAGTAAGGCATACATATAATTACACTGTGTATATCTCCCATA
>NW_006440137.1:117696-130198 GCF_000325575.1 Pteropus alecto | reverse complement strand
TGTTCAGGTCCTCTGCGTATTTTTTGATTGGATCGTTTTGTTGTTGCTGTTGTTGTTATTGAGTTGGATGAGTACTTTGTATATTTTGGATATTAGGCCCTCATGGAAGGCATTGCTTGCAGATATATTTTCCTATTCGGATAGTTGTCTCTTTACCTTGTTGATGGTTTCTTTTGCTGAGCAGAAGCTTTTTAGTTTGATGTAGTCTCATTCATTTATTTTTGCTTACTTCCCTTGCTTTTGAGGTCAAATTCATAAAAACCTCTTTTAGTCCAAGGTCCTTGAATTTAGTTCCTATGTTTTCTTCTATGCATTTTATTGTTTTAGGTCTTATATTCAGGTCCTTAATCCATTTTGAGTTAATTTTGGTGTGTGGTGATAGACAACAGCCTAGTTTCATTCTTTTGCAGGTGGCTTTCCAGTTTTCCCAGCACCATTTATTGAAGAGGTTTTTCTTTCCCCACTGTATGTTTTTGGCTTTTTTGTTGAAAATTATTTGCCCATATAAATATGGGTTTACTTCTGGACTCTCACTTCCGTTCCACTGGTCCGTGTGTCTGTTTTTCCGCCAATACCATGCCGTTTTGATTACTATTGCTTTGTAGTATATTTTGAAGTCAGGCAGAGTGATGCCTCCAGCCCTGTTTTTTTTTCTCTAGGGATGGCTTTGGCAATATGGGATCTTTTGTGCTTCCATACACATCTAATGATTTTTTGTTCTATTTCTTTAAAAAATGCTGATGGGATTTTGATGGGGATTGAATTACATCTGTATAACGCTTTAGGTAATGTAGTCATTTTAACTATGTTGATTCTTCCAATCCAAGAACACAGAATATCTTTCCATTTCTTTGTATCTTCTTTGATTTCTCTTAATAGGGTCTTATAGTTTTCATTATATAGGTCTTTCACATGTTTTGTTAGATTTATTCCTAGGTATTTGATTCTTTTTGTTGCAATTGCAAAAGGAATTATTTTTTCTACTTCTTTTTCTGACACTTCATTATTAGAGTATGGGAATGCTATAGATTTCTGAATGCTGATTTTGCATCCCGAAACTTTTCTGTATTTGCTTATTGTTTCTAGTAGTGTTCTTGTGGAGTCTTTAGGGTTTTCTATATAAAGAATCATGTCATCTGTAAATAGTGACAGTTTGACTTCTTCATTTCCTATTGGGATATCTTTTATATCTTTTTCTTGCTTGATTGCACTCACTGGGACCTCCAAAGTTATATTGAATAACAGTGGTGTAGTGGACAGCTTAGCCTTGTCCCTGATTTTAGAAGGAAGGTTTTTAGTTTTTCACCATTAAGTATAATGTTGGCTGAGGGTTTGTCATATATGGCCTTTATTATATTAAGGTACTTACCTTCTATACTGATTTTGTGAAGTGTTTTGATCATAAATGGATGCTGTATCTTGTCGAAGGCTTTTTCTGCATATATTGATATGATCATACGGTTCTTATTTTGTAATTTGTTTATGTGGTGTATCACATGAATCGATTTGCGTATGTTGAACCATCCCTGTGCCTCTGGGATGAAGCCCACTTGATCATGGTGTTTAATGTTTTTAATATGTTGCTGTATTTAGTTTGCTAATACCTGATTTAGGATTTTTGCATTTATGTTCATGAGAGATATTGGTCTATAGTTTTCTTTTTTTGTGTTATGTTTACTAGGTTTTGATATCAGAGTAATATTGGCCTTATAAAATGTGTTGGGAAGTATTGCCTCCTTAAATTTTTTGGAAGAGTTTGAAGAGAATAAGTATTAAGTCTTCTTTGAATGTTAGGTAGAATTCACTGGTGAAGCAATCTGTTCCTGGACTTTGACTTTTCGGTAGGTTTTTGATGATTGTTTCAATTTCCGTATTGCTGATCCGTCTATTTAGATTTTCCAGTTCTTGATTCAGCCTAGGGAGATTGTGTTTTTCTAAGTACTGGTACATTTCTTCTTGGTTTTTAAATTTGGCAGCACATGGTTGGATTTTATTTTTTGATGCATTCTGCAACTCTGTGCCTTTTTATTTGTGAATTTAGTCCATTTACATTTAGGGCGATTATTGAAATATGAGGTCTTCTTATAGACATTTTACGTTACCCTTTCTGGTAGCTCGGTGTTTCCATTGCTTCCTTTTCCTTGTATTTCTATTTAATTTATTTTGGTTGTCTTTTGTAGGTTTTCCCTTTGGTCTTCTTGTTTTATGTTATATACTTTAGTGTTGAATCTTTGGTGTGTCGTTACCATTACGAATATGTAAAGGATAGTTATATATATACAGTCATCCATTTTCTTCTGTGCATGCCTTATCTCCATTCCCCTTTGCGAAACTGGGTCTTTGAATCCTCCCCTTTTCTGTCATTGTTGTCTCAATTTGTCCCTATGTATGCTGAACGTTCATTACTATCTTGCTATAGCAATTCTCTTTTTATTGTTTAAGCTTATAATGCCCTGTTGATAGTAAGGGTTCACTCTTCTGCTTCTATTTGCCTGATAGTCACCTTACTCTAATTATGTATTTTTTTTTTTTGTCATTTTGTTTTAGGTGAACTGACCCCTTTCAGTATTTCCTGTAGTGCAGGCCTCATAGTGGAGAATTCCTTCAATTTTTTTATGTCCGGAAAAAGTCTTTATTTCTTCTTCATATCTAAAGGAGAGCTTAGCTGGATACATTATTCTTGGCTGGTAGTCCCTTTCACTTAATAGTTTGAATATTTGAGTCCACTTCTTTCTGGCTTGTAAGGTTTGTGCTGAGAAGTCCAAGGATAAACTAATGGGTTTTTCTTTATAAGTTACCATTTTCTTCTCCCTGCCTCCCCTGAGAATTCTGTCTTTGTCGTTGATTTTTCATCATTTTAATACAATGTCTCTTGGTGAAGGCCTTTTTGGGTCGAGGTAATTGGGTGTTCTGTTGACTTCTTGAATTCCAAGCTCCAGCTCATTCCTTAGATTTGGGAAATTCTCAACTATTTGTCTGAAAATGCTTTCTAGTCCCTGCTCCTTTTGCTCGCCTTCAATAATGCCCATTATTCTTATGTTTCCTCTGCTGATGGTATCAGTTAGTTGTTGTCTTTCTCTTTCATTATTTCTCATTCTTCAGTTTCTCTCTTCTTCCTTCTGATTTATTTCTCAATTTCTGTCTTTGATATCACTGATCCTTTTCCTCCATTTGGTTGAGTCAATTTTCCAAGTTTGCTATTTCATTTTTCAACTCTTGCATTGTGTTTTTCATCTCCAGAAGAACTATTCTGTTCTTTTTGAGAGTTTCAATCTCCTTGCTAAAAACCTCATTCTGCTCATCTAGTTGTTTTTCAATTCCTGAAATTGTTGATATAACTCATTTTGGATTTCAATGCATTTCTTCAGAAGTACATTCCTGAATCCTCTGTCATTTACATCGCATATTTCTATTTCTGTAAGCTTATTTTCTAGAGATTTTCTCTTTTTTTCTGAGCTGCCTTGTCACCTTGATTGTTCATCGTGTTTAATGGACTATTTCTCTGCCTAGGCATTAATGGAAGCGTATTCTGTTTTTCTTTTTTCTAGAAAGAAGATTTATTATATAAAAGTCTCTCTTTAGCCTGCTGCAAAAAAGGCACTTTTCTTTTGGTTTCCAGTAGGTAGTGTCTAAGCCTCTTAGATCCCTGGTTTATTTAAAGCCTTAACTATGCTTTTTTTTTCTTGTAGATGTTTAATCACGGTTGCTGTCCTCAGTCTCTGTCCCTGTCAGTGTTAGCGTCAGTTTCGGTAGCTTTTTCTCAGTTTCCCCTGGAGCTTCAGGGTGTTCAGTATGGGTGGTTCTAGAGTGAGAGGCCTTCTGGCTTTGGGGTTGGGGGCTGTGGCTCAGCCTTGGTTTTGTAACTGTGGCTGGTAAATATCAACTATTGTTTCTCTGCCATCCAGCTTCTCTGCTTTCTGCCCTGATGACTGGGTCCTGCCTCCCACTGCACGGAGAGCTCACAACACTTCCATGAAGGGCTGTTCAGGGAACTCACTGCACCTTTTCCCCTCCCTCTCCTCCTACAGAGAACTCTGGCAGCTATGAGAAGTAGCTTCTCTATTTCTCCCAATCCACCGCCCGACACCTGGAGTTTTGACCTGTGGTTGTTCTTATGCACAGATCCCACGTTCAGACATGCTGATGTACAGTTTGGGTGTTTTTTATTGAGTTTATGTTCAGCTTATTGTTGTTTCAAGAGGAGAGAACTGGGGATGTCTCTCACTCTGCCATGTTTCTCCAAAATCCCAAGTAACATTTTAAAAAGATGGAGAATTTAATTTTAAAACTAACCATATATTCAGCATTACTAATTTCTCTCTCATTTTCTCTGGTATCTTTAGGAGAAAATATTCTTTATAGAATGTTATTCAGTTTATTAGAACTAAATTTTTGATGTGGTAAATTAAAAAGACAGAATATTTCTCTTATAATATTCTCTCTTTCTCTTTGAGACTTTATTTTTGAGAGCAGGTTTAGGTTCACAGAAAAATTGAGCAGAAAGTACGGAGTGTTCCCATGTATCCTCTGACCCCATACACCCACAGCCTTCCCTATTATCAACATCCCCCACCAGAGTGTTACAACTGATGAAACGACATCAACATATCATTACTACTCAAAGTCTATAGTATATATTGGGGTTCACTCTTGGTATTGTACATTCTATAAGTTTGGATAAATATATAACATATTATCCACCATTATAGTATCATACAGAGTAGTTTCATAGCCCTAAAAATCCTCTATGCTCCACTTATTCATTCCCCCACCTCCTCATACCCTCCACCCTTATAACTACTCATCTTTTTACTGTGTCCATCCACAGTTTTGTTTTCCAGGATGTCAATATAGTTGGAATTAGCAACATGTAGTCTTTTCAGATTAGAGTCTTTCACTTAGTAATATGTGTTTAAGGTTCTTCCATGTCTTTTCATGAATCGATTGCTCATTTCCTTTTAGTGCTGAATAATATTCCTCTGTCTGGATGTACCACTGTTCATTTGTCCATTCACTTGTGAAGGACATCTTGGTTGCTTCCAAGTTTTGGTAATTATATATAAAGCTGCTATATTCTCTTTTTAAAGTAATAAATGTTTGGGGGTTATGTGTATTAATTTGGGCCCTTGGATATGGTCCTCTTTTCTCTTCTAATCATAGTCATGCCCTTGATGACCTCATCTAGTTCCCTGGCTTAAATACCATTTACATGTTGATTGTTCCTAAATTTATACTTCATCCCAAACCTCTCTCTCCTGAACTCCAGACTCATCTATTAGAAGGCCTACTTGTTATCCCCACTTGGATGTCCAATAATCATATCAAATTCAACATGTTCAAAACTGAACTCCTAGTGTTCCCTCCTATGCCCTGCTCTCAAAGATACTTTATTTGTAGCCTTCTCCATCTCTATTTCAGTTGATGTTTAACTCCATCTTTCCAGTTGCTCAGGTCCAAAACACTGGAATTCTTGAATGACTCTTTTCTTCTCATATACCTTATCTAATTCATCAGGATATCACATAGGATATTCAATATGCTGTATAGCCCAATATGTAGATCTATAATCTTACCCCATCATCCCTGCCAGAGCTACCATCTATTTTAAATCACCATTATCTTTTACCTATAATAGTCTCCAAAAGTCTCAGCACTGCAATCTTGAGTTTTCTTTTTATTATTATTTTAGTTTGAAACAATCACAACACTTCAGAAAAGTTACAGGTTCAGTACAAAGAACTTTTTTTCCTGAACCATTTGATCACAAATTGCTGACCTGATGCCTTATCACTCTCTTTGCCCCAAATCGCTTGGAGTGTATTTCCTACAAACAAGGACATTATCTTATAGTACAAAAACACAAGTATGAAATTCAGGAAATTATCTGTGGTACACCTCTATTACTTAATCCTCAGACCACATTTAAATTTCACCAATTTGGTCCCAGAAATGCCTCTTAGAGCAAAAGTATCCACTTCTATATCCTGTTGCACTTAATTGTCCTGTCTCTTTAGACAACATTAGTTTGTAACTGTTCCTCAGTCTTTACTTTCAAGATGTTGATATTTTTGTAAATCACAGGCCAATTAGTTTGTAAAATTATTCCCAATATGAGTCTGTCTCTCATTTCCTCATAAATAGATACAAATTATGCTGATTTGGCAGGAATATTATAGAATTGAACTGTTTTTCTTTTGGCATCTTTTTAGGTGGTACACACCTTCAATTTGTTCTATTACAGATGAGGTTCAATTTGATCACTTAGTGTCTGTCAGTCTTCTCCACTGTAAAGTTACTATTTTCCACTTTGCAATTAATAAATATTTGGATTAAGGTACTTGGAAACTATGTAAATATATATAACTTCTCATCATCCAATTTATCTATGTATTTTTTATCTGTATAAACTTAGTTTCCTATTTTATTTGTTTTAATTTTGTATAATTTTGTTCATTTTACTATTTTATTTTTATTTTACATGTGACTATCATTATTTATTTTGATGCTCAAATTGTCTCTAATTTGGTTCGTGGGAGCTTTTTCAAGCTGGCTTCTGAATCCTTTTGCCATGTTCCTATCATTCTTTGAACATTTTCTTGCTTTTTGGCACAAGATGTTCCAGGCTCATCTTCTATGTTCCCAGGTTAAGCCTTGGAATCAGGCCTTTTTCCAAGGAATACTGGTTCTTTTTTTTGTGAAAACTCCTCTCCCACACTGTCTCCCTTCTCTCCTGCTCAAGGCTCTGATATCCCTCACCAGGCTGCTTCTGCCTGGAGACCTTCCTTTTCCTGCTTGGGCTCTGAAATCCTGTGCCAGGCTACCCGCCCCTGCCAGACATCCTCAGTCTGTTCAAGTAGAGTCCTTTGAAAACCAGTCAGATCATGTCACTTTTCTGACTCAAAACCCTAAGATGGCTCCATTTCAGTTAGAATCAAAGCTGGAGTCCACACCAGATGCTACAAGCTTCCACTCAATCAGGATCAGGCCCCTTTATGCTCCCATCTCCTCTGCTACTACTCTCCTCTTCACTCTGCTCTGTGCACGCACAGGCTCTCTCCTGGTGCACTTTTGCTCTTCCTCTGAAGAATGCTCTTCCTCCAAAGAATCTTTTGGCAAGCTACCTCACTGCCTTCGAGTCTTTGGTGAATTTTCATATTTTGGTGAGGCTTACCCTGACTTGCCTATTTATTATTGCAACCTTCCCTTTGTTTAGGTCAATGTTTCTTTCCTTTAGTAAATATGCATAAATGGACCTGTTTGGCAATGGAAGCTGATGCCCACAGGACATGGGCCTGAAAGGAATCACAGAACCAAAGAGATCTGAGCTGTCTTGCCTAAGACAGTGAGAGGAATTTAAAGTTTGTATATATAGCTCCCCAGCAAAGGGGTGAGAATTCTTGGAACTGCAGAGATAAGATATGAAGCAAGATTCCAACATGAATCAGGAACATTTTAGAACAAAGGTATCTCACACTCACTCATTCAATGTGTTTTGGACATTTCAGCAACACAGCTATGTTATTTGGGGGTGCAGTTAGTGTTTGACTCAGGGATATTGAGAATGCAATGGGAATAGCCCACTGAGGTGAAAGGTGTCAATGAGAACATATTCTCCCTGGAGGGTAGGGTGGATGCTGGCCATCTCACAGCACATGGAAAGATGGACAAAGCTGCTGAAACAAACTGTTAAAGAGAACTCTGGAGGCTTTTGGGACTCTTAGGTGCAGGTAATACATAAGAATGCAAGAATCCTCCCAAAGTCCATTTCTCTGAGTTGGCCACATGAATATCTGTCATGTGCTCAGAGAAAGAGTTCACCATTCTGGAAACTCCATTTGAAACTGTCAGATGTGCTCTGGGAATGAAGAGTGTCCTAATCCTTTTCAAATTGAGAGGATAGGCAGAGTGCTGTGAGGAGCTTAGAACCATGGAACCAATATGATACACTTTCATGTATCATGCATTTAAATATCATTATATGTTAAAACAGAGACACTATGGAATAGACTACAACATTGGCCCTAATTTTAAATCTAAAACAGAGGAATTTTGCACTTAAAGTAACCTACTTTAGATTGTGCCTTCACAGCTTAGGAGTTGTTTATTCCCCTCTCCTACTAGATCGCTACACTACATTGTGAGTTAGAAAAGTACTGAAAGATGGCAGAAACACTGAAGTGTCCTTTCCCCATCACTGTTGTTGACTTTGGGCAAATTACCAAACTCATCAGATTTCTGGCTTATAAAATAAGGAGGTTGACTAGATGATTTTTAGTTAGGCTGCATTTACCTTTTAGAAGTACTCTCAAGCTCTACTCTATTTTCCTCTCTCTCAACATCTCCTTTTCTGTAGGTCTGTTCTACACTCTTCTCTCTACCATTTGCCTTCCTCTGAGTCCCCTGAGTTTCCATTTTTAGAACTTTGACCCTCACCTTGTTCACTATGACGGCCCCACCTTCTTTACTTTCTGACAGTTCTTAATTTTTAGTTTCTGCCTCTGCTGTCAATTACTCATTCTGTCAGTTTCCAATAAGGTTCAGAAGCAATAGTCAGAAGCAATAAGGTTCTGTGTTAGAAAACATGGCTGCTGTAGAAAGTCATATTCCCTTAGAAGTTAATGTAGTTGGCAGGAATCATTTTAAGAAGTCAGATTTAACCCCAAATCTCTTCTGTCTCATATCAATTCTCTGATATATAAGATACTCTGTCTTATAACCAAGTTCACTACAATAATTGTTTTGACATAAAGGACCTTATTTCCTGTATGTTAATGTGATTTATAATATTCACTTATGTAAAGAAATTCTAGAAAACAAACACAGCATTACTAAAAGTTTTTGGTTGTTGAATATTCTAGGCTCAGTAAAGATATGAGAAGTGGTCTATTTTCATTACAGCTCCTTTGAAAATTTGATGAAAATTATGACCAATTTTCCCACAGAAAAAGGTGCACTATTTTGTATACAATTTCAGACCTAACAGAAACAATGAAGCTCAGTCATGAACTCCAGATTAAAAACCTTTGATATAGTTATAATTACTCTTTGGAATATTCATCCCACAGTATTGTAAGTTTCCTAATCATGTGGAAATGGAGTAAATCATCACCACTATTCCAAACTTACTAAGATTTTAGAAAGGTATTTAATAATAAAGATTGAGAATAAAAATTTTTTGAGTCACCAGAAAATTAAATTATTTACATATTCAATTTTTCAAGTTTTCTAAATAATTGAATTCAGCAGCAGAGAATCACACAGTAGTGATATTGACTTCATAAACAGTTAATGAGAAATTATCTTCATTTGACCTGATAGGGAGAGTTTTATCTTCTATAAATGAATAGAAGTTAAAAAAATGTTTCTATCATTTAGTACCTTGGTTGCCATCAAGGCCATGTTGTTCCTCTACAAAATGAGAGGATGTACATCTACCTCCATGGGAAATTGGAAAGCAAAGGGTTTCTTTAAAAAAACCCGGTGTGAAGTTTCTTGGAAAGGACGCACAGCATAAGGATATAATTGTTTTTTGGCATGCTGGTAAGTGCCTCTGTACTGCACTTTGCTTTCCTCTGATCGTAGAGGAAAGCAGAATGCTGTGAAAGATGTTTGAGGCCAAATGAACGTTTACAGATGAATTACCACCTGCCATGAACACAGAAAGAAATATTGATGTTAAATAGAGTCATTTGAGAACTCAAGTAGGGGAAGAGAGTGTGGAACCAATTGAGGTCTGAGGAGCCTATCCAAATTTCAGAAAGGCAAGGTTAAACCGTCCTGCAGAAAATAGCACAGGTCTGGAACAATGTGGGAATCACATGCTTGTGCCTGTAGAGTCTGACATTGCCTATCTTTATAAAGGAGTGCCGAAAGCTTCGAAGACGACACATTCTGAGATTAACTCTGGAGCAAAGATTTCCCAGGCAAAAAGGAAAAGGAAAAGCCTTAACTATCATACAGATGAGAAATAGACAATAACATATATGAAGTCAAAGAGAGACAGAAATCTGTGGCTAGGAATAATCAGTGGGAACAAGATAATTTTTAGGTCTTCTGAAACAGAAAGAGAAGCCAAGTGACAGAGAGATAGAGACAGACTGAGGAAACTGAGTTCCTAATACTGGCAGGGAGATGACATTATGAAAATTATTCTAGTAGGTGATTACTGGATGGACAGAGAAGAATTGAGAACCAGCATGTACCTTTGAGTCTATATATATAGGGGGATGGTGGGGGAGAGAGAGAGAGGGAGAGATGGATATCTCTGGTAGGATATAGGAGAAGAGATAATAATAAAATTTAGGAGGAAGAGAAAGAATAAAGAGTAGAATAACCACACCTTGACTGACTCCCCATGTGGACTGTCTTCTTCTGAGACTGTGGTAGGTTGAAAAATGGTGGCACATTAAAAGATATCCACCTCCTGGTCTCTGAAAACTGTGATTGCTACCTTACATGGAAGAGGCTAGGAATGGATTCTCCCCTAGAGCATGGAGGAAGCTTGGCCCTGCTAACACCTTGATTTCCACCCACTGAAACTGATTTCAGACTTCTGACCTCCAGAACTAGGAGGAAACAAATTTCCGTTGTTTTACACCACCCAATTTGTGTTAGTTTGTTACAGTGGCCACAGGAAACTAATACAGAGATCAAACAGAAAATCAGTAGCAAAGAATCACACAGCAGGGATATCAACGATTACAAATAAGGTGATGCTTTGAATGAATGTTTGAAAGTACAGAACCTGGTAGGCTCTGCTCACATTAGCCTCTTTGACATCAGAAAAATGTAACCGCATGAGTTACCAAAGTAAGAAGGTATATGAGAAAAGAATTAAAACATTTATCTTGCCTTTTCAGTAGAATAGCCAAGTAACCCCATCAATGACGGAAAGCTCTTTTTTTTAGTACAGGGAGAATGAATTATAGAATTAGAAAACCACCAGTTTTCAACCCCTAATTAAAAAGATTGTGGCAGAATCATCAGTGCTTCTCTAGTTCAGCTGCTTGCTGGGATCACTGAGGGGCTTTGAAAACTGTTGATGCCTCTATCTAATCACTAGAAATTCTGATAGAATTGGTCTGGAATGGGCTCTGGGCATCAAGATATATAGAACCTTCCTAAATGAGCAGCCTAGGTTATAACTAACTCTGTCAAAATATCACTCCACAGGCTTTTTAATCACCTAAGGAGAAATGTACCTTACGATGGAGAGATCTGGCTGTCACTGCCTCAACTCAGTGATCAAATTGAGCATCACGGTTCTTAGAACTACCAGACATATTATGTACCTTTTGATGTGATATAACCTGCTCATATAATGATGACTATAAAATAACATTTGTCCTTAGTTATGTAAAATTCCATGTAAAATTAAAAATTATAACTGTGCTAAGTGCTAAGAAGGAAAGATACATGATGATAGGAGAGGGTCTAATGTGGCCAGACCTGGATGAAAAGTCAGGACCGTGGTCAAGACCTGGGTGACATGTGCAGTAATTCAATTCATACAACACTTCCTTGATTTACTCCTGCTAGCTGTGTCTCTTCAACTTCATTTATGCCACATCCTCTGTCTAGTTCAAGGTGGGTTCAGAGAGAGCACGAAAATTGTTTTATAGACCTCATGCAAATGCTCTGCAGCCTCTCCTTCTCCACTGATTCCTACCGAGGTAACAGCCCCAAGGGAGTGCTTTCTGATCTTGGCAAGGTGCCCATTGCTCTGTGGAGGGCACTGGGACCAGAATGTCTTTCACTGATGCTCTGTTCCTTTCCAGCCAGCTTTTGATTCATCACTGTGGCTGTTTCCTCTCATGGGAAGTGTGGCAGGCTGGGAGGAGCACTGGCTTTAGCATCAAGTAGTCTTGTGTTTGAATTCTTTCTCTGCCACTTCACAGCCCTGTGAGCTTAGGCATCATATAAGCTCTCTAGGCCTCAGTTTTCCTCATCTGTGAAATGGGAACAATAATAGTTACTTTACAGTGTAATTGTTGTGTGGACCAAATAAGATGATGAATGTAAAGTGATTATGCTTAGGTTCTAATCATCCTCCTGTTAAATCAGTGAAGAGAATGACTTGCCAATTTAGTAGTCTGCCTTGTGCCCTCAGTAGGTGTAGGAATGCTAGCAGTATGCATTTTTATTTGAACCCTTCTCTATGAGGGCTTCTCCAAAGTCCAAAATCCAAATTGCTTTTGGACAAGAAGATGGTATCAGTGTCTGCGCACAGGACACATCCTGTGTAATCCACCACATCCTTGAGTTCTGTCCCCACGCCAAGCTTGTGAGCCCTCATTCAGATTGAATTTCTCCTCACCCTTATAGGACCTCATTCCACCTCAGCTTCCTTCATTAAAAAATCATCTGTTGTACATTTGCTAGCATTAGAGAAAGTGCAATGGACACAGTGCTTGTACTCGCAGAGCTTACAACCAGTGGAGGCAACAGATAATCAACTGAAAGGCAAATAAATACATAGTATAATTCCAGATAAGTCCCACAA
>NW_006440137.1:88632-117656 GCF_000325575.1 Pteropus alecto | reverse complement strand
TATTTTGTTTTATTTTGTTTTAAGCTAGGGTGGTTAGGGAAACTTTTGTCGTTGTTGTTGAGGAGGCATTTCAATTGAGGAGACAAAACAGAGAAGGGAATCACACAAAGTTTGGAGGAGTGAGCTTTCCAGATGGAGACAACAGCTGGTCAAAGGCCAAGGTTAGACTCAGCTTGGGAGTTTTGAAGGATTGAAAGTTCAGTGTGAGTAGAGCAGAGTGGTGAGAGATGATGTCAGGGAAGGAGGAAGGGGTCAGATTATGCAGGGCCGTAGTAAGGAGTAGGAATGGAGAGCCATTGGAGGATTTTCCACCAGAAAGCAAGTGCCCTGATTTTCACTTTAGAAAGATCAGTCTGAGAGCTGCTTGAGTAATGGACTTATAGGGGCAATGGTGGAAGCAGGCTGACCAGGAAGCAGTTATCAAATAGCGTAGGAGAGACAAAGGTATCTTGGATTAGGGTCACAGCAACAGACGTGGTAGGGACTGGTAGGACATGTAACATGTTTTAGAGTTGAACATCAGAACCTACTAATTGGAAATGAGTATAAGGGAAGAAGAATCAAAAATGACTCCTGGTTCCTCAGCCTTAGCAACTAATGACTGGTGGTGCCATTTAATTAGATAGGAAAGACTTAGGGGTAGAGTGGATTTTGGAAAAGAAAAAAATATACTCTGTTTTGGTCATGTTGAGTTGGAAATGTTTATTAGACAACCAACTGGAAATATCAAGTAAATAATACAAGTACAAGTCTGGAATAGGGAGATCCTGTCTTCAGGCATAAATTTGAGAACCATAAACCTATTACATAAGGTAGTATTAAAGCCATGAGGGAAGAATACAGATGGAGAAGGAAAATAGGGCCAAGGACCGATACCTGAGGCACCCCAACATGTAGGGTGACAAGGATCACAACTGAGGCCTAGAATCCTCCTGACCTAATGTTTACCCTTCCTGGCCCAGCTCAAAGCCAGAGGCTCTTCCTATTTTTCCCAATTAACCCTGATTTTGCCTTTTTCTCAACCCCAGCTGCTCTTACAATCTGCCTCCCTCATGCGTGGTCTTGCTTGTTTACTTTATCTCTTTGGTTTGCATTAATTTTGTTGCCCCACTCAAATTGCTGCCTCTTGAAGGGCAGTAAATACATCTAATAAATCTGTGTCATTTAAAAAATCTGACAGAGAACTATTAAATGCTCAGAAATTCATGTTGATTGATAGGGTAAGGCTGCTTGGGAAACGCCCCATGAAGCCTCATTGACACTGCCGTGTTTGTGACCCCCCTTAAGGGTGATACCATCAGGCAGGGAGAAACCATTCTCTACACCATCAGGTTAAATAGGCACCAGAAAATCTCCCAATAAGGCAGGTGGGAGAAGCAAAGCACAAAGAAGTGAAATTGCTTTCTTGGTAAACAAACAACACAATACAACATGAACCGAACCCAACTCTGTTAAAAGAGAAAAGTCTTCAGCACCCACAAGAAGCTCTATTAGTTGACGGAGGCAAACCAATTTGAACACTAAGTAAAGTTAGTCCGCGTTACATTTCTGGAACACTGACATTACTGGAAACGTGGTGGCAGAGCATTTTCTCTGTGCTTCTCTTTCCCACTTGAATGTTACAAGTTGCCTGCAGCTTAAAGAGCTTTTGGATAATTAGCTGTGGCTAGAATGCTGACTTCTCATGGCCTTCTAAAAGCCTGTGCAGCATCTGATGAGAAGCACAAAAGACAAAGAATCTAGCAGGAAAGGAGGACAGTGAGGGAAGGAGGAAATGGAAGGGAAGCTGTGCATCGAGCCAGGGAACACAGAGGAAACCTTCGGCAGCAGATGTCAGTGAGAAAGAGTATGAACATGTTGATGAATAGGAGGGAGTAGAAACTGTGGGAAATAAAGATTAGATTATTGGAAAAGGAACAGAGAAGCATAACATGGATGAGAGAAGAGAGAATGCACATGAAAGCAGTTAGGAAAAACAGGTGAAGTGTGGATTTGTGGGAAAATTGTACAATAAAACTGAAAAAATAATAACTCTTTTTAGGGTATACTTTGGAATACTTGGCCAAGAATAATAAATAACAATGTCTTTCATGAAACTGAAATTAAGACATTATTAATTAACTCTAGTGGTATAGCACATGGTTGAATTTTGTCCTGTCGAATCTTCACAAATATATTGTTTCTTTGTCTAAAAAGTGTAAAAAGCTGGCTCGTTCATCATTTCTCTGAGCATCATTTATGATCTCCCGTGTACGCATATGAAATTGATTTTTCACCTTCTAATCTGGTCTGTGTCAATTTATTATTAGTCCAGCCATAAGAGCTTAAGAGGGACGGGAGGGAATTTCCCCCTCCCCGACAACTTGTAGTTAACAATACTGTACTGTACACTTGAAAACTTGTTTAGAGGTATCTCATGTTAAATTTCTTACCACAGTAAACTACAATTAAAAAAACAAACAAAGGCAAAAATCAGTGTGTTGCCACAAACTTTTAAATTGATGCTACTTTAAAAAAAACCAAGAGGTCCAAATATATTTTAGAAATAAAGAAAAATTTTATTCAAGAACTGCAAAAGTTATTAGATCGAGATTAAGCATTGTTAGCTACAAAGTATCTGCCCATCCTCTGATGCCAATAAGCTAAGTGACTTGTTCAGTGGCCACTTTTAGAACCCATGGTACACTGACCAATTCTATGGTTTCCAGGTCATTGGGAACTCTTTTTAAGTGCTCGGGTCAGGTCCAGTGTATTTTAGGGTAAGGTCACCCTAAAATACAGAGAAAATTGGCCATGGTTTTGGACTTGTTTAGGAAGCCCCAAGTCCTTGGGGGAGGAAATTGGTAACAGGTCTTGTGAGTGACTCATAATCTCTGAGACCAACTTACTCACTCAGTAGTTCTGGGCTAGGTTTTGGCCGAGAACAATGAAATACCCTAGAGGTGGACTACAGCAAATGTGGGGTCCCCAGAAACTCCTCAATAATGTTGCCCATAATCATGGCCTTTTGCTAGGGGAAATATTTGTAGTCGGAAAACCTATGTATTTCCTTCTCAGAATTTGGGAAGCAGAGCATTCATGATAGAGAAAATAATATGAGTAAATGCAAGATGCAATAGAATAGATCCAATTGAAGGCCTGTGTTTCATCCTTAAACCTTTTAGTCAGAAATAGACATATGACACTAAAAAAGGTTAAAGAATTTGCTCAAGGTTGCAGCCAATTAGAGATGAAGCATTGCAAAACTTCACTGTTTTTGTATAACCAGATATATTTTGTGCCCTCACAGAACAAAAATGGACCAATAAGATAATGACCCTAAACCTAACCTTGACCCTTGGCAGGTGGCCATTCTATATTGTGCTTTACTTAGAACTCATCTTTTCAGTCTCAGCCTCTGTTCCTGCTACCAGGTCAGTAGGCAGTGAATGGGATGCTCCCTGTAGAGAATGACCAGCAAAGCTTTTCATTGGAGCACAGGGAAACTGTGTATGAAATGACTCTACACCTGTCTTAATAGGCACGACCTTTACTCTTGGGACACATTTTTCACTGTCATGTCTGCCTTGTAGCCTGAATCAAGACAGTGATTCATTTGAGTTTTTCACATTCTCTCATTACTAGAAGAACTCTTAGGTCGTTTATAGTTTGGACCTTGGCTCCTCTCATCTTTTATTTATTAAAATGCATGAACACTCTCTCTGTTCATAGGGATGCCTGGTTCACTTTCAACCCAGTTCCTTTTGTTCACAATGTCAGGATTTTTGTCTTCTCTCTTCACATAGATTATTTTTACATATCTGATAAAAAGGAAGTTAAAGAAGACTTTTAAGTGCCCCTGTCACTATGGCTTGTTAAATCCCACACGGTGTTGTCCTTTGCCTACCTAATGCTCATGTGGCTTAAAGTAGTTTCCCTTGGTGAGTACAATTATAGGGAGTGGATTTTGGCTCAGTATAAAGACAGCCTATGGCAGTTAATAGGTGTCTGAAAAACAAACAGGCTGCTGAAGTACTGAGCTTCCTGGCCTTTAAGGTATGTGGTCTATGCATTGGCCAATGGCCTTGTGTTAGAGATAACAGAGAGGATTCATGCATCAGATTAGGAGTGGCTCAATATGGCAAACAGTTGAATATTTTTTTTATGCTAGGAATAAGGAAAGTAAAGACAAGTGAGACAGTCTAGCAGGATTAGATTAGAAGATTCCTCAGGTTCCTTTCAACCCTATACTATATCTGGATGCATATACTGAGACCTCTAAGAAAAGTCTAAGCTGCAGCTTGTTTCTTAGAGTTATTGACCTGGAGTAATTTTTAGAAATCATTTTTGTTGAGCTTTTCTTTTTCTAATAAAAGTAAGAAATTAGGCTCCAAAAGGCAAAGTTTTTTTTTTTCCCCTCAAGATCATTGCAAAAGGAAAACAAATTTGGGTTTCTTCTCAGCTGGAATCTATTTGTGCTATTTTAGGTACAAAAGACTCTCAATTACTTTCTCCTACGCTGGGAACTTTTCCAATTTAGCACATGACCTCTTCTTAATCTGTGGTTAATATGGGGTGACCATATATTTATCATTCAAACCGAGACACTTTTTAACTTCAGCCGGTGCCCTAGGCCTAGCCGCAGTTTCTCTTTATGTCATGTGTTCAACAAATGAAAGAGGAATCACAACTTTCCTCTAGAACACAGGGATTGGAAGGGTATACTTACTACTAAGTCATTTAAGATGCACATGGTGTTAAAAACCTTAGTCTAGTTGCTAGGGTTTTAAAATGAAAGAAACACATCTGGTAGTATGAGTTTTATCTTTCCATTAAAAAATTGTTTTGAAATGATTTCATACTTAAGAAGAAAACTTGGCAATTTAAGTATAAAGAACTCTAAGACTCACATTCATCAACTGTTAATATTTCACTGCCCCATCTCTCCATCTTTCTGTATGTCTCTCTCAATTGTGTGATTTGGCAAGAGGAGTGTCCTTTCTTCTTATTAAAACTATGTACTAGCAGGAAGACTTAGGAAATGACCAAATAAGGAAGGTAGGAAATTGGAGAACAAAAATTTTTATTGGCAACCTTCATATGCTAAGCACAGTGCTCTGTGATTTGTGAACATTCCCTCTTTAAATTCTTGGAAGAATCCACTGAAATGGATGTTATTCCCATTTTACAGATGAAGAAATGGGTTCAGAAAGGATAAGCAATATGCCCAAGGTCACAGGGCCAGGACATTGGCTGTGCCTGAGTGTACCATTTTAAAGCTGCTCTTTCCTTTATACCTCATCTTGTCTTTGTAGAGAGTATTTAATTGGGAATAAAAAGACCCAATGCCATTTTTTTAAAAACAAGTAGAACAAAAAATCATCAGATGTGTATGGAATCACAAAAGACCCCAGATAGCCAAAACAATTCTGAGAAAAAGGAACAAGGCCAGAGGTATTACACACCTGATTTCAAATTATACAAAGTGACAATAATTTAAACAGCATGGTAATGGCAGAAAAACAGACACACAGACCAATGGAACAGAATTGAGAGCCCAGAAATAAACCCCTGTATACATGGGCAAATAATTTTTGACAAGGAGCCAAAAACATACAATGGAGAAAAGAAAGCCTTTTCAATAAAAGGTGCTGGGAAAATTGGAAAGCCACATGCAAAAGAATGAAACTAGACTGCTATCTGTCAGCATTCACCAAACTTAACCCAAGATGGATCAAAGACCTAAATATAAGACCTGAAACTATAAATTGCATAGAAAAAATCATGAATATTAAACTCATGAACCTTGTATTTTGAGAAAATTTTATGTATTTGATCTAAAAGGCAAGAGAAGTAAAAGCAAAGTGGGACTATATCAAACCAAAATGCTTCTGCACAGCAAAAGAAACCATCAACAAAACAAAGAGTCAACCAACAGAATATAAAAAGGTATTTGAAAACAATGCCTCCAATAAAGGGCTAATACCCAAAATATATAAAGAACTTGCTCAAGTCAACAATAAAGAAAACAAACAATCCAACTGAAAAATGGGCAGAGGACCTGAACAGACACTTCTCCCAAGAAAACATACTAATGGCTAACAAACATATGAAAAGATGCTCCATTTCACTAGCTATTAGGGAAATTCAAATCAAACCCACAATGAGCTACCACTTCATACCTGTTAGAGTAGCTATTATCAACAGGACAAGTAATAACAAAAGTTAGAGATGTTGTGGAGCAAAAGGAACCCTCATACACTGCTAGTAGGAATGTAAACTGGTATAGCCACTATGGAAAACAGTATGAAATTTCCTCAAAAAATTAAGAATAGAATTACTCAGCAATCCCTCTTCTGGGTATCTACTCAAAAAATTTAAAAACATTTATCTGTGAAAATATATGCACCCTGATGTTCCCAGAAGCATTATTCACAGTGGACATGACATGGAAACAACTGAAGTGCTCTTCGATAGATGATTATATAAAGATGCAGTACATATATACAATGGAATATGACTCAGCAATAAGAAAAGATGAAATACTGCCATTTGCAACAAATGGTGGACCTTGAAATGATCATGCTAAGCAAAATAAGCCAGACAGAAAAAGTTGAGAACCATATGATTTTACTCATATGTGGGTTATAAAACTGAAAGCAACAAATGAACAAGACAAACAGAGACTCATGAAAACAGACAATAGTTTAGTGGTTACCAGAGGGAAGAGGATGAAGGGGGAGGTAGATAAGAATAAAGTGGTTCGAATATATGATGATGGAAGAAAATTTAACTTTTAACTTTGGATGGCGAACACACAGTGCAATGTGCATATGAGGTATTATTGAATTGTTCACTTGAAACCTATATAGCTTTATGTCACCCCAATAAATTTAATTTACAAAGTAAATGGGTATAAATTACAGATATTCTACCTAAATGTTATGTATTTATATTACTAGTTATTATATAATCCAAAATTTTACTGCTTCACTTTATAGGAATTCAGTTTATTCAAATGTAAAATAAGGGGGGTTAGACTGAATTAATCTAAAGAGTACTTTCAGTTCTAAAATCTGAATAATTTAATAAATGTAGTATTTCTCCCGCTCACTGATAAAAGTTTGTTGAACATGTTATTGTTCACCACAGGAATAGGAGAAACAGGAGTTAGAGCATCTTTAATTTAGTAGCAGAATTGTTATTTCTTTCTATCTATCGGGTTGTCTATTTGGTAGCCTTTTTAAAGTATTGATGAGCCCTTGACCTTTTCCTACTTTTTCCCCCCTATTCAGGTCACTGTGCTTGGAGCTTCCAATGTTGGGATAATTCTGAAGGGTAGGGGTTGAGAGTGCCTCTGATGGGTAAATTGAAAGACTACTTTTGTTCATAGGCTTGGATTTGAATTCTCCTTTGGAGGCCTAGAAATCATCCTGTCTATTTACAAGTTTCCTTAGATAGTACACTCCATCTTCAGACAGTTCTAAATATATGTATAGATGTGTGTATATATATATACCAATCTCTTCTTATTTCTGTAACTTGGCTACTGTTGGCTAACATATATACATGTATATATGTTATATACATATGTATGTATACACATGTATATGTATATATGTGTATATATATATATATATATGCGTGTATATATATGTATATGCCTTTCTAATATTTGATTGTTCATTAGAAACTGGAGTATACATACCCACATAGTTATGCAATGATACTCTTTGAGGCCCCCAAATAAGCCATAATATAAATACAGAGTAGCTTCCAGAGTTTGAAATTAAATTGTTGGTAATTTAAAGAATATGTTAAACATATAATGTCTTATGTCTTATGAGGCAGAATAAAGAATCCTGTAAAGCTTTAATGTAAAACCTGAGGACCCCCAACAATCTTACCATTGCTATGGATTCTTTCGTCTTGCCTCCTGAGATCTGGAGTAAACATTCCCTTTGCTTTGTCATTAAGGATACTGGGGCATGAAATTTTGAGACACAGTCACATTTAAGGAGTATACCATAGTGCCTAGTATATGGTATTTACTCAAAAATACAGATATTATTGTTACTATTGTTATATAAAGCTCAATTCTCTTTTTATATAATTTCTTAACCCCAGCTTTAGCTTTTTCCATATTGTTGTTGTTTTTTCTTTTTTAACAATAGGAATTCTTTCAACATTTGACTCCCAGTGAAGGCAGACCCAAACTCCTCTCATTTATTCTAAATTTATCTGTTGATTCTAGATCACACCGGTTCTGTCTAATTCTTGGGAAGACTGTCAGGCCATCAACATATGACAAATATATGATGGCTGCTAACTGATATTTCCTGAGATTTTTTTTTCCTGACTAAATATTCCTATTTCCTTCAATATCTATATAACTTTTATCACATGGTTTTATCAGGATTATTCTCTCACCACCCTGGTCTCCATCTTGAAAGAGATTCTAATTTATCTCTATTTCTTTCTAAGAACTGACCCAGTAGTACTAAGAGACTTCTTATTCATACTTATGCCTTCCACCGAAGGCTGATTAGCCTCTAGAGGGGCTTATAGAAGTCATCTCTATCTTACTGGATTTGTTCACTAGTACTAATTGGGAATTGTGACACAGCTATGAAACAGTTAAAGTTATTTGGCTGTTCAGCATACATTTCCTCCGTTCCTCCCTCACTCCCTTCTATTCTTCCTTCCCTCCTTCTTTCTTTTCTTTCTTTCTTCCTTCCTTCCTTCCTTCTTTCCTTTCTTCTTTTCTTTTTAAAGCAACCTGATTTTCTTTTTAGAAATTATCTCTTCCCTAATGAATATTGCCTTTAGGATTGTAATCAGGGGTTCTGTTTACTCCTCCCCAAGGACTGAGTAATGATACAAGCTAGGCCAATCTGCTGTTCTTTCCCTGAAATTTGAATCTTGAACAGAAAGATAATGATACTGAAGGTAGTTGAATTCCCATTCTGCCCTAGCACGTCTCCTTGATTACATACTGCTCTTTGTATGTAGTTCCATTGTCACAGTTCTTGCTTTCTTCCTTTCCATTCTTTCTGTGAATCTCACACTGTTCTAACACGTACCTTTGACTTAAGTTATCTAGAGTTGCTGTCTGTTGCTTACAATCAAAGAATTTCAACTAATGCTACCTTGACATGGTGGCGTGCTTATCTAGTATACAAATAATTTCCCTAAATTTTCTTGAATACTTATTCAACAATTTAAGAAGTAAAAAGTACCGCTTGTCTCTTAATTTTTATCATTATGTGCTATTTATCTTTATTTTCAAAATGTTAAATTCCTGGAAGAGAAATCTGAATGTGTTCCCATCTTCCTCTCCTTCCTACAATATGATTCTATAAATTTTACTAGAAAGTTAATCAGTAAAGCATCTAGTGTTGACGAGACAAAAAAGATTAGTGGCCTTTTGAAGAGGTAAAATGCCTGCCTTTCACATGGGTAGAAGTCAGCTCAGTTGTGAAATTGTGTGAGGCACAGGCATTGTATTCTCTTCCAGGTAAAACTGGGGATGTGGGAAGCATTTACATCTGCCAAGATGTCAGTACTCTGCAATTAAGTCAGATTTTATCCACTTACTGGTATTGAAATGACAAAAGGAAAGCAGGTATCCTAGCATAAGATTAAAATCAGTTCTTGAGTGAAGATGAGAGATAAAAGTTTGTTAATGAAGTGGCACAGCAACGTGATGGAGACCAGTGCTTTAGTGCTACAGTGATACAGTGAGGCAGTTCAGAGTCTCACTTGTGCTTGACATACATCTAGACGGACGACTTTGACGTGTTGGGTTTGTGTTCATCTCCTTCAGTTCATAGTTTTGATACTAAAGTTTCACACTCCTTCCTTACTAGTGAGATCTCAGCCAGATATTTGCCTGGGAAGATTAGATATTTCCCCTGAGAAGAAGATGCTGAGATGGAGTTAGCAGTGCAAGATGTTTATTGGGGATGACATCTGTGAAAGCAGGAAGAGAAAGGAAGTAGGATTTAGCAGGGAGGGACTCAGGCCACGGTATGGATCTGACAGTTTCTTTCAACCTAACAGGCAGCTCCAGAGCAAAGACTGCCTTGTAGAGGAGTCCTGCTTTGGGCAGAAGCAGCCCACCTGGAGCACCCTCATCATGTGGTCATTGCGGGAACTGCCCAGGAAGAGCAGTTTGGTCTTGGGTCAAAATCTGTTGGTCCTGAAATCGCTGTAGCCTGCAGTTATGGAACTCCTTAGAACTAAATGGAGATCTGAGCGAGGTACACCTGTGACTGTCACATTGTCCCTCTAAATTGTGTGCGTGGACTTTGAAGCCAGATAGTGTAGGTTTGAATCCCAGAGACAACACTTGCTCACATGTGAGCTTAGAAAAAAATTTTAAAAGTTCTCTTTGCCTCATACTCTTTGTATTTAAATTGGAGATAAAAGCAAAAACCTTATAGAATTATTGTAAAGCACTTAGAAAAATACTTGACATGGTAAGTATTGTGTAAAAAGTGCTTGCACAGTGTAAATTTGCTATTACTCATTTATTGAATGTAAACTATATGCCAATCCCCACTGACTTTGTAGGAGCACTCAGATTACTTTATCTGATTAGCTCAGTTGTCTGTGAAGCAATGCTAACAATTTACCTTTTATCGAAAGTACATCTGAGAGACTCAGGAAACACTAATTAATGCCCTGATTACCAGTCAGTGACAGTGCGTCATCAAGGACTTAACACGAGTCTTTGTGCTAAGATGAAGTGCAGATCTCATTGTTTCTGTTTTCTTTTTTTTAAAGATTATTTTATTTTATTTTTCCTTAAGAGGCCAGCTTTGGCCCTGAAGGCTAACTGCAGTACAGCAGTATTGCAGCTTTAAATGTCAAGATTCCATTTATCTGCGTGTTGTGGTGGAATAAGGCGCAGTTTTTCCAAACCATCACACGAGTGTGAATAAACAGAACCACAGGCTACACTTTCAGTAACTATAGAGAAAGAACTTCCCTAAAAAAAGTCCCCTAAATGCTGTCAGGGAGATCATTTTATTTATTTGTCAAATATGGATATAGTAATTAGAAGTCACTGGTATGACATTAAGTGCCTTAAAATATCAATTAATTTAATCCTTAGAACTATGATGTAAGTACTTGATTTAAGTACTATCAATACTCCCATTTTATAGGTGTAGCAACTGAGGTACAGTGAAGGTAAATGACTTGCCCAAGGAGAGAGTCTAATGAGAAGCAGAGTTCAACTTTGAATATGGGTAGAGTTTGTGTTTACAGGGTTTGCGCTCTTAACCACCAGACATTATCCCCCAGAAACTGCTTATCTTAAAATGCGTTCTTTGCTTCCATCACCAGATTGAGAAGACTCTTTGGAGCATAAATCTCTAAAATGAAGGTCCTAATTTACTCTGGGGCCGAGGATCCATCTATCTTGCTTTTTAATTTAATTTAATTTTTTATTATTTTCAAGTATACAGTACATTGGTTAGACATTTATAGTTTTTATAAAACAATCCCCCTAATTGCTCCTTCTCTCCTCTGGTTTTCCACCTAGCCAATATTAATGCTAAACTGCATTCCCCCTATGCCATGCTCCCCATGCCTGTGACCATCTATCAACTATTAATTTGAACTTCTTTAATCCTTCACCCCATTTTGCCAGATCCCGGAACCCCATCTCCTCTGTCACCTAATTGTCCTCTATATTTGTGAGACTATTTTTGATTTGTTTTTTTTCTTTTTGTTCCTTAGATTCTGCATATAAGTGAAATCATATAGTATTTATTTCTGTCTGACTTATTTCACTTGCATAGATCTTTACGAATTATTGTTTTGGTTTTCTTTGGATAAATACCCAGAAGTGCAATTGCTGGGTCAAAAGGCATATCCATTTTTAATTTTTTGAGAAACCTCCAGATTGTTTTCCATAGCAGCTGTACCAATTTGCAATCCCACCAACAATGTATGAGGATTCCCTTTTCTCCACATCCTTATCAACACTTGTTCTTTGATTTTTCGATGAGAGCCATTCTGACAGGTGTCAGATGATTATCTCATTGTAGTTTTAATTTGCATTTCTCTAACGATTAGTGACCTTGAGCATCTTTTCGTATGTCTATTGGCAATCTGTATTTCCTCTTTGGAGAAGTATCCATTCAGGTCTTCTGCCCATTTTTTAATTGGATTGTTTTTTGTTGTTGAGTTGTATGAGTTCTTTGTATATTTTGGATAGTAACCTCTTCTCAGATGTATCATTAGTGAATATCTTCTCTCAGCCAGTCGATTGTCTTTTTGTTTTGTTGATTGTTTCCTTTGCTCTACAAAAACTTGTTAGTTTGATGTAGTCCCATTTGTTTATTTTTTCTTTTGTTTCTCTTGCCTGGGGAGATATAGTCGAAAAGAAATTATTGTTAGCAATATCAGAGAGTTTGTTCCCTATGTTTTCTTCTAGAAGTTTTATGGTTTCGGGTCTTACATTTAAGTCTTTGATCCACTTTGAGTCTATTCTTGTATATAATGTAAGAAGGTGGTCCAGTTTCTTTCTTTCTTTTTCTTTTTGCATGTATCTGTCCAATTTTCCCAACATCACTTATTGAAGAGACTGTCCTTACCCCATTGTATATTCTTACCTCCTTTGTCATATATTAAATGAACATATAGGTGCAGATTTATTTCTGGGCTCTCTATTCTGTTCCATTGATCAATGTATCTGTTTTTATGCCAGTACTATGCTATTTTGGTTACTATAGCCTTGTAGTATAGTTTGATATCAGGTAGTGTGATACCTCCAACTTTATACTTCTTTCTCAAAATTGCTGTGGCTATTCGGGGTCTTTTATGGTTTCATATAAATTTTAGGATTATTTGTTCTAGCTCTCTGAAAAATGCCATTGGTATTTTGATAGGAATTTCATTGAATCTATAGATTGCTCTGAGTAGGATGCCCATTTTAATGATGTTGATTCTTCCTACCCATTAGCATGGTATATGGTTCCATTTATTTGTATATTCTTCAATTTCTCTTTTCAATGACTTATACTTTTCTGAGAAGAGGTCTTTTACCTCCTGGGTTCATTTGATTCTCAGGTATTTTATTGTTTTTAATGCAATTGTAAATGGGATCTTTTTTTAATTTCTCTTTCCAAAAGTCATCATTGGTGTATATAAATGCCACTGACTTCTGAATATTTATTTTGTAACCTGCTTCTTTACTGAATTCATTAATCAGTTCTAACAGTTTTTTGGTGGACTCTTTAGAGTTCTCTATATATAGTATCATGTCATCTGCAAATAACAAGAGTTTTACTTCTTCCTTTCCAATTCAGATACCTTTTTTTTCTCTTTCTCGTCTTATTACTGTGGCTAACACTTCCAATACAATGTTGAAGAGGAGTGGTGAAAATGGGCATCCTTATCTTGTTCCTGATCTTAAGGAAAATGCTTTTAGCCTTTCCCCATTGAGTATGATGTTAACTGTAGGATTGTCATATATGACCTTTATTATGTTGAGGTATGTTCCCTCTATTCCCACTTTACCGAGAGTTTTAATCATAAATAGATGCTGGATTTTGTTGAATGCTTTTTCTGCATCTATTCATATGATCATATGGTTTTTATCTTTCGATTTGTTAATCACATTAGTTGATTTGCAGATATTTCATCTATCTTGCTTCTGAGAAGAGCTCCTAAATTGTGTAGCTTTAAGTTTATGTTACTCTGGGACTTTTAATTTAGAGCCTTATATTGGAGCACACCTGAACTGTTACTAGTTCCTTGGATCCCATTTACCAACCTGGCAAAACACTTAAGATCACTTCCTGAGTCTTCAGCCCTACTGAGGGCAATAAAAATGATGCTAGTTGACAAGGTTGACCTGTTTGTAAGAGTGAGAGAAGATTTTGGATTTAAAAATATCACTTTGCATTTGGTTTATTATTACTTTAAATTGTATGGTTAAAACAATTTTTTCCAGTTATAACTCCATTTGTGTATGTTTTCTGTGTTTTATCTTTCATGTACAGATGGAATAATCTAGTAAATGGCAACATAGAAGAATAAAAGCTTTAGATTTTTCATATCAGGCTATCGTGATTTATAGCAGAGTTTCAGGAAGCAGAATCCCTCCTTTTTTAAAGAAGGAAGACATGTAGAATTCCTTACAAAGAGAGAATAGAAGAACGGGGAGTTAGACAATTTGAATTCTAACCCTAGCTCTTATATAAATTTATTGTATGATCTTGGGCAAATAAATATTTAATTTCTCTGGGTCTTAGTTTGTTCATCAATGACTTCTGTGATACTTTCAACCTTAATAATCTATAAGGTTATTAAGAATTTTGAGGAAAAGGTAATGTCATAGCACTTTTTTTTAAAGAAATGAACAGAATTTATTACATTGATTCATTTTCCCATCTACTTATTATAAAGCTGTATTTGTGCTATTGTCTAATCAACGTGAGATAAATTACACTGTAGTGCTATTTATAGTGAGAAATAGAGTAGACGGTAAACCCCTGAATGAATTTTATAGAAAGAATTGATTGTAATAATATTATTTCCAATGACACTCTTAATTCATTTCCAGAGAAAGGTTGATCTAAGCAGGTTTACTTGATAATATTTTATAATAGAGACTCGATAGCCAGGTGAGAGTGGCTTATTTCAGTCATCAAACTTATTATCTTTCTTCCCATGTCTTCCCTTCTTCCACTGTTTGTTTGTTAGTTAGTTTGTTTGTTTTGGTCACTGTCACCAATGGAGTAGATCTATACGTAAACCAAGATTTGTGTTCCTCATTTTAAAAATAAAGAAAGCCAGAGCAAAATGAAGAAGAATATTATTATAAATTTTATAAACACCATAGCAGAGAACAATTAAGGTTTACTTTAATGGAATAATATTTAACTAATTAAGTAATTCTTGCAGTCAACCAATATTTCTTGGGCACCTTCTATATGCCTAGGTTCTATGCCAGGTGCTGGGGAGACAGCGATGAGTGAAAATACGTCTTACGTGAGGAGTCAGACAATAAGAAAAATAATTTCACAAAAATCTAAACTATGGTACATATTATAAAAGTAGAGTGCAGATAGTTCTGAGGATGTGTGCCTTCATTTGGGCAAGAGTTCAGGGAAAGTTTTCCTGAGGAATTGACATTGAGCTCAAAGACAAAACAAAAGTGCAGTCTATTCTGCTCTATGACACATATTTTATAAGTCAAATTGGCTCACACATGATTGGTAAATTGGAGAACAGAGTCAGTAGACAGTGAAATTCAAATTCCTTGATGGTATAGATTTTCCCCAACATATTATCTGAAACCAAGTAATGCAGCTGAAGACAAAATCTACTCACAAGGCTGAACATGGCAAAGTGTGGGAGAATGCAATATTGTGCACGTTACCCATTCACCTTGTTATTCCTCCCCCAATTTGAATATATGCTTCATCTTAGAAGTACTAACTGTGGGATTCATTTGATCTTTCAGTATTTGCCCTTCTCTCTATATAAATTGGAAACCCCAACCACTATTCACCCTTTTTCATCATAAAAACTTTACCTTTTGGGAAGATTCCAATATCTTATTTATTAGGAATGTAATATCTTGTTATGGGACTAGTATTTCCTATGAGATTATTACTTTTTTTGTTGCTCGGGTCAGAGTATTGCATAGATTTTGAGTTGTTTGCCTCTAATTTAATTTTCTTTATGAGAGAGAATTTTCAGGTACTTTATAGCAGAAACACCTTTATTTGAGAGCAAAGACAGTTAAAAAGTATATGCAACAGCTATAACTTTTTAAATGAAACAACTTTTCAAAGAGCTCAGTGTAGGTATGTTTAACTCTCAGCTTTAATTTAATCAGAACTTAAGAGGTATATAGCTTTTATTTTACCTTTTTAAATAATTTAGACATAGAGAAGGTATTTGACTTATTTAAAGTGACAAAATATCTTCAGTTGAACACTCTTTTCATGATGGCATATTGCCTTTGACTTGTGAATTATTTTTACTTACCACTCACACATTCTCTCAGACATTTCTAATCCTATGATAAGGCCGAAGTATTTTAGAAATAAATCTTATTAAAGTGTACTTTGCATACAATATGAGCCATATATTTTAAGTTTATTGTAGGATGAACTTTGAAAATGTAGTCATCACCTCAAAAGCTTTCTCATACTCTTTCTCAGTCGATCCTGCCCACTCCTCTCCTAAGCAACCATCGACCTACTTTTTATCACTGTTGATTAGATTCATCTTCTCTAGAGTTTCATGTTAAGCAGTTCTTACACACAGTGTCTACTGCAGGGCTAGTGTAGATAACTAGTGCTCCACAGACTTGGTCAATAGGAGACATAAACCCAAATGGATGGATTCAGACTTATAGCACAGTAAGTTGCAGGAGCTTTGTGTTTGCATTGATTCTCCTTGCTCAACAAGAAAGACCCATGGTGTGATGGGGAGAAGGGCCCAGGTGAATGTTTATGCATGCAGTGTACCCATGTCACAGCTGAAGAACACTGTGCCAGGAAACCCCTACTATAAAGAGACTGCCGACAAGACTGTCCATCCTCTCCTGTGGAGACAGACATTATCCTTATTCTCTTGGTCAGGAAACAAATCTACCTACTGACTCAGAGGAAGTGTTATTTTTATAACCATGGAATGTCTCTGGGAGATAGAAAACTTTAATTTTATTACTCTAGAGCATAAGCAAATCTAGTCCCTGCGATGGAGCAGCATTACAAACATCCTTAAACATAGTGTTAATGCCCTCTGCTCAGAAAATGTGCCAGAATTATCTCCCAACATTATATAAATATAATCATATAGTATGATTATAAATGCCAGAATTATCTCCCAACATTATATAAATATAATCATATAGTATGTGCCCTTTTAAGTATGATTTATTTTGCTCTGCATAATGTTTTCAAAATCTATCTTTCTATTGTTTACTAGAATTCCATTGTATGGTTATGCCACAATTTGTTTATCTATTTACCTGGTGATGGGTACTTGGATTATTTACATTGTAGCTATTATAAAGCTACTATGGACATTCATATACAAGCCTTTATGTGGACATATGCTTTCATTTCTCTGAAGGTATTTAGGAGTGGTGAATGCGTGTTACCAAGGAATGCTAAGTGTATGGCAGATACATGTTTAAGTTCTTAAAAAATTGTCACGCTGTTTTCCAAAGTAGTTGTACCTTATAATATTCTCAGGAGCAGTGACAATTCCAGTTGCTTCACATCTTCACTAATATTTTCTAGTTAGTCTTTTTTAACTTTAGACATTAGATATTTGTCTGTTTATCCTTTAAATTCTGTAAATTCTCACTTCACCTGTTTTGAAGCTTATCAGAAATATACATGTTTAAGACTGCTGTGTCTTATTGATGAATTGACCTCTTTATTATTATAAAATGTCCCATTTTTTCTCAGTAAAATTTTTTCTTCTGAAGTTTACTTTGTTTGGTATACATTTTTATTGGTTGCTCTAATGTTTACAATACACATCTTTAAGTTATAACAGTTCAACATCACATAATATTATGCTATGTCACATATAATATAAAAATTGAACGACAGTACATTCTCATTTTCTCCTCCTATTCTTTGTGCTATTGTTACTCTACATCTTATATGCAAATATATTATAACCCCCAAGACATTATTATTTTGTTTTAAATGGTCAATGATCTTTTATATAAATTTAAAATTGAGAAAAAATGTATTCTACATCTACCTACTACACATTTATTGTTTCCTGCACTCTTTATTCCTCTGGGCAGACTCCAGTTTTTATCTGATATGATTTTCCTTATGTCAGAAGCCCTTTCATTAATATTTCTTCTAGTTCAGGTTCACTTGTAGCACTTTTCTCAGTTTTTGTTTGGTACATTCTTTATTTTGCCTTCACCTTCGAAGGATATTTTAGCTGCATGAAAATACCAGGTTGACAGTTTTTTTCTCAAGCACTTAAATGCTCTATTCCTATGACAGCCAGCCTCCAAGATGACCATCAATGATCCTGACCTCCTGGTATTCACGTGTTTGTTTAAGTCTTGTCCCACTCTGAATCAGGTCTAACCCATGTGATCAATAGAATATGACTGAATTTACATTATGTTACTTCTAAGACTGTTTAATGTAGTCATTGCCCCTTGCCCCTTGAAGGTCTTTTAAATACTCATTGTGGACACAGCCACTCCCCGTGCCATGAGGATATTCAAACAGTCTCACAAAGTGACCCGCTTGGAGAGCAACAAACCGTGTGAGTATCAATCAACTTGTCAGAAATGAGAGCTATACACCTTGAAAGCGGATTCTCATGAGACACCTAACCAGAGCTGCCTAAATGAGCCAGTCTCAAATTCCTAACACATGAAACTTGTGAGAGATAATATGTTGTTATTGGAGTTTAAAGACAATAGTTTTGGGGCGACTGCTATGCGGCTAATACAATTTTCTTTTGGCTGGCGTCATTTTTGATGAAAACTGCGCAGTCATTTTTGACTGTGTTCTCCTCTGTGTAATGTGCCTTTTGCTCTTTGGATGCCTCGAGGATTCTTTTTTTATTGTTTTTTAGTAATTTGTTTATGTTGTGCCTCAGTATCTTCTTTTTGTGTGTGCATGTTGATCTTTCTACTTGTTGAAATTCTTAACATGAATATTTATAGTTTTCAACAAATTTGTAAAACTTTTGTCCATTATTTCTTCAAACACACATATATTAGACCATTTGATATTTTCCCTTAGGGTCTTCCCTCTACCACCATATCTTTTTTCTTTGTTTCATTTCATTACGTATAAATTTTTGCTACATGATCAAGTTTGCTAATCTCTCCTTCTACAATATCTAATCTGTTGTTAATTTTATCCAATGGAATTTTCATTTTAGGTATTTTATTTTTCATCTCTAGAAGTTCCATGGGATTCTTTTTCATATCGTCCATTTCTCTCCTCAGATGTTCATCTTTTCCTATAGAACTTAAGGATATTTATAATACCTATTTCATTATTCTTGCATGCTAATTCCATCATCTCTGTTATTTTTGAGTATATTTCTATTAACTTATTTTCTCCTCATTTTGAATCACATTTTCTTGACCATTATGTTTATGCAAGTAATTTTTTAGATGGTGAACAGAGTGAATTTTATATTGTTGAGTGCTGGATTTCATTATATTTCTTTTAAGAGGGTTAGATTTTGTTCTAACATTCAATTAAGTTACATGCAGGTTAGATGAAAGCTTATTTTTAAAACTGTTTATTGGTAAACATCCAAAATAGCTTTTTTCCTATGGTTAATTTTGCCCCACTACAAGATGTGACCTCTTTTGACCGAATGTCTTGTGTATTCGTCAGCATCTCTTTATTTTGACTGTTGGGAACTTGAAAGATTCTCAGTTCCGTGTGAGCTATGGGATTTGTCCTGCTTCATAGCTGCCTGGTAATTGCTCTTTCCCCAGAAATTATTTTTCCTAGCCTTGTGAAGTTTCATCCTATAAACATAAAGATTGGTATTTAGTTCACAATTCAAGTAGACCCCTAAGCAGATTTCTAGGCTCTTGCCCAATGCATCTCCCTCTTCTCTTGTACTCTGCCCTATAAACTTCAGCCATCTCAATCTCCCCAAACTCCAATCTGTCTCATCAATTCAACAATACTTCTGGACTCTACTTGGATTCCCCTTCCCTGTGCTCTTTTATAAATTGTCTCCAGGCTAAAAGTGGAGGAAACTTTAGGGCTCACCTCATTTGTTTCCCTTCTCTAAGAGACCACAGTGTTGCGCTACCTCTTTTTCAATATCTGAAACTGTTATTTTCGTCTACTTTTCTAGTTGTTTGTGGTAGGAAGGTAATCCCAGAGCGTGCCACTATCTCAAGACCAGAAGTGAAAGCTCCAACCAAAATCTTCTTCTTAAGGAAAACTTAAGAACACATCATTATTTTTTTTCATAGTATTTGTGCCCTCAAAAATTTCATCATTTCGATAATTATATTTGCAAAGTATTCTGGAAAAGCCTATTTATCATGGACTCCACAAAGATACCACATTTCTGATGTAGAATAAGACCAATCAGATACAACTGAAAATGGTAAGCATGGCCTGTTTTATGGTCAGTTCTCCCACCATACTTGTAGGCTCTGACTCTTATTTCCAGAGTTCATCTTAGAGAACAGGTAGGCCAGATTCTCAGGTTTGTGACCAAGGTTTTGGTTCTAGGCGAACAGTCTCATGTTCTACATAGACTTCAGGGTTACTATCTGTCTTTTTAAGGAAAAGTACGTTTTACTGCGCTTAGATGCTGTTTCAGTTTGATTTGTACCAGAAGAGCAACAATGCTGTATATTTCTTACTCTTCTTTCTCTTGGAAAAATCATCTTTGGCAGTAATCTGGAGATAGTTTATAGTGTGGATGTAATCCTTCTGAGAGTGGAAAAGACCTCTTTTAAAAATAATAATAGGAATGATAATAGTTATAACTAGTAATGTAACATAAATCATTTACTGGGGATAGAAATAATCAATAGAAATAATCATGAAGGATCTATATTAAATGAATGCACTAACCAGTAAATTTTATTACTGATATTCAATGGATACTAGAGTACAAAGCATGATAAAATGACTTTTGCTACAAGATATGCCCCCTTTCTGTCTCTAAATATTCCTTCACTAGCCTAGGAGAGTCCCTCTTGTTGGATCTACTCTACTGTTGGACAAGATGTGTTAGTGGCTTGTTGAGCACCTGAACGTGTGCATTTCCAACTTGTATCAGGAGCATTCCCTCCCCATTTCTAGCTGGCAAGCAAATAAAACATGATAGCTCTTTCCAAATATAATAAGGGATGATGTAGTTGAATAAACCTATCAATTTTGATTTTTTATTTGTTCATTAGCGTAGGGATTTTTTTTTCTTTTCTTTTTGTAGTTTTGCACTATTACAGTCTCAGGGGGGAAAAATCCCAGAAGATGAACTCACTCATAAAGGTGAAAGACTATTTTCTTTTAAGCGTTATTCAAAAGAAACATTATCTTTAGAGAGCTGAGAAAATTTGCAATGACCTCTCAGGATGAATTTGTAGAGGTTTCCTAGGAAGATTTTGATTGCTAAGCTATACTCATCTATTTTTTATTTTAATAATTTTCTGTAAAATATTAAAATAAGATTCATTTCAAAATATCCTTGGAGCTGCTCCTTAGTTAGCTACAATTATATATCAGAGCTGGATGCTACCTTTTACATTCACTGCCTCTATTTAGTTTTGTGTACCATAAGTATAAAGTTAAAAAGGAAAAATCCTCCTATTTGGACATATGTTAAGACTGTAGTTGATTCTTCTTATCACAAATGAGAGAAATACCATTGGACATCACCTGGAAGGGAGCCACTGAATTTTTCAAGTTTAAAGAAGACAATGTTATTATGCTTGGTTCTTCCTAATAGATTTAGATGGTAGGAGCTAGTCTGGGATGGTCCTCCTAGGGACGCATGGTAGATATTTCTGAAAAATAGAGGGCATGCATGTTCTAGAACAATAAGGGACCTTCTGATTACCTGACATGCTTCTCTGGATGACTATTTGGTTACCAGATTAGAAAAGGACCACACATTTTTCTAAATTGGAAGTGGAGGAAAGCAGAAAATAAACTCTTTAAGTAATAAAATAATTCAGCACTTGAAAAGAAGCTAAATTGGGGCAATGTATTGTATTATTTGTATATTATAAATGAATCGATACATGAAAAATGCTTACAACTATGTAGAGAAATCAGTATAAGTGTTATTACATTGATTGAAACAATCCTCAGCTGCCTCCAAACTGAGCCATTCATTAGAAAATGGGGGACTTGTATATACAATGAGGCTTGTTCTGGGTAATCTGTTATCAGAGCTATAACTGTTTGGACCATAAAACTTCATCTTATTTCATCACTAACCTATCACTAACCTGGAATCTCATGAAGAAGGCCTTCTGCATGATTGACATGATTAATTTTTTTATGCTAAAAAAATTCTGCCTGCAATTTGAGTCTCACTTTAGCTACATTGTTTTCTATCTTTTTCTTTTCTCAGCATATTTTTTCAAACAGAAGAAAGACAGCAAAACATTCTAGATGAATTAAAAAAGAAAAATGATGAGAAGAGAGGGACCTGGTAAGTAAGAAAAACAAGTAAAGTTATATGCATTTTTCTCTGAGAACTGACTTAGATTTATATCTCATAAGTTTTTATATATAATATTCCATTATAATTAATATCCAAAGAGTTGGCCATTGCAGTTTTTGTTTCCTCTTTGACCTGAGGTCCTTAAACATGTGTTCTTTCATGCCCTCCCTCTATCCCTCCTTCATTCCTTCCAGTTTTTATTTCTTAAACTTCCAAATAATTAGAGAGTTTTTGTGTTTTTCTAATGATTATTTCTAATTTTGTTTTTGCATTGTGGTCAGATATGGTCTGTACCTTTTCAACAGTTTGAAATTGTTGAGACTTATGTCACTACTTAATATATGGTTAGATTTCACAAATATTCCATGGAAGCTTGAAACTGAGATGCACTCTGTAAATTTGGCCTTTATAAGGACATTAACATGATTTTTACTTACTATTATTTTTATCTGCCTAATTTAAAAAAATGCAATAATTATGTTAACTTCTTCAGATTTATGGTAATTTATTTTTAAAGTTTTAAACTATATAACAGCATGCTATTTGTTACATAATATTTATGTAATAAATATTACAGATAATATTCATTGTGAATTTTTACTTCTTAACAAAATGACTTATTATTACTGCTTTTTTCTTTGATTTCTATTTTGATATTTGTAACCCATGTTTCTTGTTGTTGTTCTTGTTGTTCTCTTTCTTCTCCAGGGACTATTAGCAGAATATGTCTTTATTTCACCTTTTATCTTAACTTTGCTGAGTACTTTATTTTGAGTATATCGCTTATGAATAATGCAGAGTTGGATTTTCTTTTTTGACCCAGTTGAATCTTTCCTTTTAATAGATAAGAGTATTCCTTTTACATTTATTTTTAGAACATATATTTATTACTTCTTTTATCTCATGTCATGTTTTCTGCCTTCTCCCATTTATTCTCTGTCAATATAGTGTCTGATTTTTCTTTAATTTTTTTCCAGTAATTTCATATATTAAAGACATATTTAGTTTTACTAATGATTTCATTTAGACCTTGAGTTACTAATATAAAATAGTATTTAATGACAATTACCTATGAGGATGAATAATTTGTCAGGGATAACATTTATTTCCATTTTCTAAGTTTTTCTTGGTATACTCTGAGAGTTTTTCCCAGATAATTACTGCATTGTTAAAATAGTATTCTTTTTAAATTTTTATCTTTTCTTTTAAGAATTACATTTGCATCTTGTTTTATAACCTTATTTGCTAAGTCATTTAAATTAGATTATATGTTTTAATTCTGTATCTGGGCCTTTCATACCATTGTATCTCCATCTGTGAGTCCTTGATTTGCAGCTCCTCTTTGCCACTGGTACATATCCTCAGCTCATTTTTCTTTCTGTTTTAAATTTATTTTTATTTTTCTATTATTTATTTTTTTTTAACTTTTATTAAATTTATTGGGGTGATATTGGTTAATCAAATGCTATAGGTTTCAAGTGTACAATTCAATAAAACATCATATGTATATTGCATTGTGTGTTCACCATGCAAAGTTAAATTTCCTTCTGTCACCATATATTCAAGCCATTTTTCTAAGTAGAATACGTGGGCTGTATACTTCCTGAAGATTTGCATGTTTGATGAGATTTTTCTGTTATCTCTGTATGAAAAAGACACATTACTAAATGATAGAACTCATGAGTCATGGTTATTTCCCTTAAAAATTAATGTGATTCTCTTCTCTTTTGGCATTCAATGTTGCAGAGAAGATGTCTGACTCATCTGTTGTTTTTTTTTTTTTAATTTTATCATAGTTAATCTGGAGTGTTAGATGTTGTTGGATAATGTTATTAGCTTGATCATTCAGCACCCTAAATGGGATGAGGGAACCTGGGTCACATATGGATCAAAAAGTCGGGGATTCTATACGTTTGTCACAAAAGTTGTGTTTCAACTCTTTGCTGAAATTATCACACCAGAGGCCAGATATTTTATATTGTCCCAAACTAGCTCTAATTTGGGAATGTATTTTAATATACAAGGAGAAACTGGCCGGATAGGTAAAATTTTGAATGAGAGGAAACTTGGAGCTAGCAGTTTCATTGATGGCCCCGCTTCAATATGTGCTGCAGTTAGTGCCAACAGAAAAAGTGTCTCCATGAGGCCTGGTCTTCATCCATCTCATAGTCTTGCCCTTTCTCAGTGGGCTTCAGGTCCTGCCTCCTTCCTCATTTTAGGAAAGTGCTTTTCTGGGTCAGAATGAGTCCGTGTTGCTATTGAGAAACTGAGTAGACAGCAGGCTGAGTTGCTGCCAAGTTTCCTGTTGTGCCCATAGGTTTGCTTTTTCCGCCTGGCTCCTATAGGCTCTGAATCTGGGTCTGTCCCATCCATTGCCCACCGTCACATCTCTTGCTGTCATTCCTCATTATTAGAGATTGCTGGCGAAATTTGTCAAGATTTGCTTCACTTTCCACAGCACTGGATGCATCCTTCCAGGGTGGGGAACCTGAGTTGGCTCTTGGTGAGATCTTTGGATGCTGTTTCAACTTGACTTTATAGATAAGATTATCTTCTCTGTTTTTGACAACATGCCTTATTTTCAGCACTGCAGAAGTGTTTCCAGTATTTTACTTTTATGATTTTGTCTGGTTTTGGGAGGAGGATTTGAAACGAGTTGTTTCACTGTCACCTTCCCAAGAATTTAGATTACAGAGAATTTTTCATAAATTGCAGTTTATTTCCTTCCTAAGAATCAGAAAGGTTGTTTTACAAATTCTTTCTTGGGGTCACTCTCAGAATGTGGCTTAGCTCATTTGTTTTTCACTTAATTCATATTAACTTCCTTTGGACTTGTCTCCCAAATTTGGGGGTTCTCCTTTTTTATTGAATAGTAATTGTTCTCTCGGTAGTACATGATTCAGTGGCAATAATACATTCACTTGAACAGGGGATGATAATCAAATCAAAAGAATAAATACATACTAATCATCTGAAAAACTGTGGCCATGAGGACTGTCATGTAGAAATTCAAAATCACTCAGAAGCCAAATCTCAAAGAAGTTACATCCTTTTCTTAGTCCATATGGAATAGACCCATAGTACCTAGAATCTGTAGAATTCTGTAGATTATTACTTTCTAACCAAACATGATCTGTTGACACCTAACTATAGCTTTTAAAGAAATCTGATGGACTATATTTTTGTCTTCTTCTAAACTAATTACTCTTTTACAAATAATTGATTTTGAATCACTTGGACTATTTTTTGCAATCACAATGTCACCTCTTTTGATGCCATAAAAATGCCAACTAAGATTTTCTGCAAAGACAATATCTGAATTTGGAATTGTAGGCTTCGATGATGGTCAGAACACACTACAACATCACCAATATGTTCAAAAGCACCATGAGCTATGTAGCCATACTGACTAGTATAGCCAATAAGTCGAAAGGTTTTTCCCAGGACACTATGAAGCAAAGTTCTGTGTAGACTCTGCCACCACTGACCACAGATCTGTTCTACAATGCATTCAGTTTTTTCTTAGTTGCAGGGCATCCAGAAAAAAGCATCTAAAGCATGTCTCAAAGCATATATGGGTGATTTATAGCTTCAGGATTCCTCTGACCCCAAAAAGACCAGGAGGCTCTCACTCAGGGCTCAGGTGTGTCTTTCTCACTTGGGCCCTGGAAAAGAGGCACTCCTTTTTTGAGGCCTGTGATCCACAGTGCTCTAACCACACTAGCTCTAGAGGGGTAGGGTATGTGCCTGAGGGAAATGGGCTTAATTGCACTGAGTAGGCCTGTTTGCAACTTTACTTATTCATGGGCCACCTGTAGGGTGGCTGATGGCCTGCAGAGTGATCAAAAGTATTGGGATGGGCCTCACTCCATGCTTTCAGTGTTCCAGGCCTGCCTCCTACTCACAGACACAATTTATTTTGTAAAATACTCTGGAAAAATTTAACTCCTTGGTTTCCCTGTGCCCTGGAGGGTGCTGTTGGGCGTCTTCCCCCATCCATCAAGTAATGAATACCAAAAAAGGCAAACAAATCTCAAGTATAGTTGGGAAGATAAATCTATTGCAAATAATAATGGCATAGTACAAAAGCAAACATAAAAGATTTTTGGATTATCTTTGCTGTTGAACATTATTATTGTTAACATGGTGAGTTGACTAATAATGTTGACTTGTTCTTTATATTGATAATTCCTTACTCCCCCATTCCTTAACTTATAGAAATGATTTCACATACCAGCAGGCACATTTCAGTTGCTTTCAACTTGGCACCTTCGCCGTCTTTTTCAGTGTTATCTTTTAACCATTTCTACCAAATGAGATTTAGATTTTGAATGTTATATATTTACATTATCTTTTTAAAGCATTTAAAACATTTAAAATATTTTAAAATTAAATTTATTGGAGTGACATTGGATAATAATATTAGATGAGCTTCAGATGTACAATCTATAATACATCATCTGTATATTGCATTATGTGCTCATCACCCAAAGCCTAGTCTTCTTTCGTCATCATATATTTGACCCCCTTTACCTTCTTCGTCCTCCTCACACTCTCATTTTTTTCTATAAAAAAATGTGCATTACAGTTTATGTTGAGGGAATTAAGAGTGGTGTCCTAGTTTAGAACATTTTTGTTCTTTCTGACATTTAGTAAGCTGTTAGAAAAAGCTGATGACTGTAGCTTACTGGCTTCAATTTACATCAGTTATTTAGTAAATTGAGTGAGAATACATTGAGCTTATTTTTAGAATGTTCCTTTTTATAAATATATTATGTACATCACGCAGACTTAGCAGCCCGACTAGTGTGGGAAGTGAACTTGTCACATGTCACTCCCTTTGCAGGGTCAGGTGTAATAGAATCTTAGAGAAGGAAGTACGGACCACTAAAGAAGACTCCAGATGATTCAAGTAGCAGTGTTTATAAACCTCTGAGTCAGTAATAATTCTGCACTGAAGCACAGTGCTACGGACACCGTTTGGTTAAATGGAGAGTAGCATGAATTAGAGCTGAGCCCACTTGTGGTTCTTATCTGTGGACATTTGTCATTATGAGTAAGCAAAATATTTAGCATAAGACCCCTTTCCCTCCAGGTTAATTTGTATACTTCTTCACAAACAAGAAAAGCAAATTTAAACTCTTTCTTTCGATTATTTTTTAAAAATAATACAAACAGAAAAAGAGTACCTTGTATAAGTTCATTTGAAATGAAAATTTGAAGTCTAATTAGATTTTTAAAAGACAAGACTAGAATTTCTTGAGTTCTTAATACCAGAAGCATTACAATCATGTGCTGTTGGTCTTAGGATACTCACTTTACAAATGATGAAACTGAGGTTTATTTTTCAATTAATAACATTAGAAACTGAGGTTTAGAGACATTAAGAGCTTACTTAAAGTAATGCAGCAAGTAAATAATTTTCAGTCGATTCAAATTCATATCTCTGCTCTCAGACAGACCAAAGTTCTTTACACTGTACTTTCTCCTCTGGTGGAAAGAAATGAATCTCCATGTCAAATGAGCCAAACTTCTAAACTCAACTCAGGTTAAAGGAAAACTGCCTAAAATTTTATTCACTAAATGATGAAGTCAACATCAGACATCATTTAAAAATTTTGGAGGATAGAAGCATAATGTAAATGAATACAATACTTGTCTATCTTTGGTTTGGTATTGGTAAAATTATAACCTCCAATTTTCATTCTTTTTTCTTTTGAAGACAGATTCAGGTCAACTTTGTCAAATTTGATATATGTATATCTAAAATTTTTCTTTTAGAATGACATTGGATTATGATGAGTTTCCCCAGTAGAATATGTGTGGGACCAAGTACTCAGACTTATGACATCAGTTGACAATGTGGAGACAGACTCCATGAGGGATTTTAACAAGGTTAGGAATCATTCAGCTCAGCAACACTTTGCAAAGCAGCACATTCCTTCCGCCTCCCAGGGCAAGACTCCAACTGTCCAAAGTAAATTTGGCTCCTTGAATGTTTGGACTAATCCTTTGCTGGTCAGGATGAATTTGCAAAGAGTGGGAAGTGACTGCAGAAACATTATGTTATAACCCTTTAGCATGGATCGTCCTTGGAGCTACAGAAAAGAAACCATAGAGAACGGGGATCCTTACATATTTGAATTAACAAAGTAATACATCATATACCCTTACATATATTAATTTATTTAGGAGTCATGTGTTGTCAAATTTTTATTTTTCAATTAATAACATTAGAAAAATGCTGCCAATAACTATCATTTCAAAAAGAAAGTCCACTTTTAAACCCAAAAGTGGAAGGACATAACATCAGGATGTAGAACCACCTTCTAAGTGGAATAGATTTAGCTTCATTGAAAACTCACTATATTGCACTTATCTCTGAATTTTGCCTCAGCTTGATGGAAGCTAAGCCATGGGTCAGCACTGTCTATAGGCTACTGCCAGATAGCCCCTCAACGTGAAGCATTTAGAAGCCAAACATGGGTCCTAGAACTTTGGTTCACTCACTAGACCTGAGGGAATCTTGGAAAAACGTGTCCTCAAAAAGAAGACCAGAACAGTGTCTTGTACATACTGTGTGCTAAAAAAATGTTTGTGGTTGAAACTGAAGAGAGATGAATGTTTGTTAAGTACCAGGACTGAATCTAGGGAGAAGCCAGTGGAGGGGACAGAGAGTCTCGAGGTCTCCCTTCAGGATGCCTGCTCCTCATTCATTATCTCACTGATATCGCACACTGGGGAGATGAGGAGGCGGCAGCATGAGGCTCAAAAGCCCTGTCCTAAGGAACCAGACAGTCTCTGCTGGAGGTCCATATTGGAAGGACCAGTCTAAGGCCATGCTGCAGCAGCACTGACTG
>NW_006440137.1:55300-88572 GCF_000325575.1 Pteropus alecto | reverse complement strand
TGGTTCCTCTTGCCACAGGGGAACAGTGCAGTGTGCTGAGGTCACCAACTCTCAAGACAGACAAACCCAATTGGAATGTTTATAATTAAACTTAATATCTACAGGCACCTTTCTCCTAAGATTAACTGTACCCGCGGGTCTGTATCAAAACATAAACAGAGCCACCTACACTGAACACAGGCGTAAATAAAAAAGTAAAAGTTATGTAATAAAATCAATTGTTAAAATAACCTACTATAAAATCAAGGTTTATATCTTATTTTTAAAAAAGATTTCTAATGTTTGCTTCCTATATTTAGCTCTTTAGATATTGGATACATATAAATTTATGATTATTACATCCTTTTCATAAACAGTGCCTTTACACCTTCCTCTTGTCCTAATGAATGCTTTTAGTCCTAAATGTTGTTTTACTTATAATTGTATTTCTACTTTTTCTCTTCTCCTTTTGTTCCATTTTTTAAAAATTATATTTTCTTCATATCTATGGTCTAATTTCTTTCTTTTCAATATTAAAAAATCACTTTAAGTGTCGTTTGAAAATAAGATACATCTGCTATTTTTCTAGGCATTACTCTCCTGTAGCCTAGCCTCTTGTGATTTTAATGCCCTTAGTATTTTGGGCAGCTGGAAGTAAATCATTTCATTCTTAATTAGGATATAGGTATAGGCTTTACCTAATTGTTTCAATTGCTTTTGTTGTCATGTAACTTATAGTCAAAGATTAAAAAAGCATGTTAGTTATGTTCTGAAGAAATATCTGTAAAGCAAGTTCCAGGAGAAATGCTCAAAAGTACACTTCGCTTGAGTAAATAGGAAAATATGGCCAATTACGTATAAAACAATGACAGCTTAAACAATGGCAGTCGCCACAAGATGTCTAGTTTCTGTCCTTTCCCTTAAAGATAACGTCAGAGACCCACAGTTATGAGATAGTTTGCAGGATCTTGGTTCTTTAACCCAGCACCTTGTTCTCACAATATAATTTTGTATTGAGATGTGCTGTTTCTTTGTCAAGTCGGAGGAGATAACTTCAGGGTCTTGAGGAGAATCTACAAGTTTATTTTGCAGAAGGAATATATCCAAGGTAGCTGCAACCAGCTGCTGATGTCCAGGTGTCTGATATGAAAAAAAATCATCTCTGACTAAAGAAACACACGCTTCTCTCTCAGTTACTTGGAACTTCCCCTCCACCTGCCCAGCTGCATAAAAACTCCCTACTTTTGCTTTTCGGGAGAGAGAGATTTGAGAGATCATGCTCTCTCCTCTTGCTTTGGACAAGTCGAATAAACCCTTTTCTATCTCCAAGTACCAGTTTCTCAATGTTTTGACTTACTAGCACATTGGGCACACGGACCTGAATTTTGGGAGGAGGTGATTCTGCAACACTCCCATTCCACTTACTTCTATCAAATCACTTTTTTCCTCTGCTATTAATATGAAAGCAGGGCACCAACTATCGTCTTCCATCAAAGTGTTTTACTTTCTCTGTTTTCTTTCACATTTATAATGCTTTCATTTCCCTACTCTTAGATGAAACCTTACGAAAAGGATTTCCCTCTTCTACTTCCTCCTTCCTCTTTTCCCAAGGGTTTATGAGATAGTTTAGGACTTTTTGATTTTTAAAATTTCCCCTGTAGGATGTTTCTTTTATTTGTATGATTATTATTTAGCACTTATGTTACAAATTCCAAAGCATGCTATCATTTTCAATTTAGGCTTAAATATACGTATATCTAAGCAGAAAGTTACACACACACACACACACACACACACACACACACACACACACACACACACACTAACACACACACACACACAAATATGTAGAGAGACAGAGACTCATATTCATGCTGTTTCCTCACCACCCTGTGCCCGGTTGGGGACTGTGCTTTGATTCACATTATGTTGTTGTTAGTGTTCATGAAATATTTCCTTAGATGGACTACGAGGGTAACAGAAGAAGCCTTGGGTCCTTGCCTATTTGCTTACACCTTTCTCTCAGGTGGCTGTCTCAGCAGGGGGGCAGGGTTTTGGGTTTCATTCTTCATTTTCTTCTGTCTAATGCATCAGTCCAATTTCTACTGGCCTTTTCCTTTGTACATAACATAGTTTTTATGTCTGACAGTCTATAAATTTTTTTATGCTTGAATTTAAGAATTCTACCAGGATATGCTTAAGAGGTGTTTTTTGGTTTATTCTTCCCCCTCCTCTCACCCCATCAATTCTTCTTGGAACTCAATGAGCACTTTATTTTTCTAATTTTAATTTAATTTGATTTTTTTTTGTATTTTAAATTACAGTTGACATCAATGAACACTTTAAATGTGCATTCCTACATCTGTTTCTTTTTCCTCCTTTATTATTCTTATTACTCTTATGATTCACGTTAGGTTGCTGCATCTGCCCTCCAAGCCCTTTTCAGAAATTTCTCTCATAATTTTCATCTCTCTGTAATTTTACTTTCTCTGTTGAGATGCCTTTTACTTGATCAAACTCAGTCCTCAGCAGAGAATAAAAACTCCTTTAATTCACCTGTGGAATTTGTAAAGATTTTTTAGAAAAGGAAAAAAACTCTTTGAATATCAGTCTTTTTTTTTTTTTTTAATTTCGGGACTGAATTTCTTTCAGTATTATTTTTTTTTAATCTCATGCAAAAAGTAAAGCTGTCATTTTTCTTCTCTAGTAGTTCTAGTTTATAACGAGCTCCAAGATTGGGGCATTCTGCTTGTTTTTCCCTCCCTGGTGCTGGGTCCTGCAGGTGTTATTGCTATTTTCTTTTTCTTATGCATGGCTCTATTCATAGTTGGGATGTTATCTGAGCAACTAAAGAGGCTTTTGAGTGATGGCAAAGCCAGTGAAAGCCATAATCTGTGCTCTCTTGAACTGGTAATATACCTCCTGGCAAGCAGTCAGTTCTTGCTCATGGGAAATTCAGTGTATAGGTTGCTGGTCAGGAGGTTATCCTGGAAAACTCCGCTCTAAACAGTGACTCAGGGATCTGGGTCACTTCCTTCTAGTGGATTTTTAATCTCTTAAGACCTTTTCATGATCTTCTGTGGGATCTAGTAAATGCAGTAAATTGTACACATTTTAAAGGTGACTAGTGCTATTTAAAAGAGCAGGATAAAAAGTATATATACATGTATTTGGAGATTGTGTGGGGGAACAATTGTAGTTTAAATAGCAATGGTAAGAGTAGGATTTATTAGGAAGATATATTTGAACAAAACATCAAAGAGTATTGAGACATGAGGATATCTGGGGCAGGAGCAACCTAAGTGGAAGAATCAGCCAGTGCAAAGGCAAGAGCAAGTCTGGAGTATTTGAGGATAGCAAGCAGCCGGTGTGGCTGGGGTGAAGAAGAGTGGCTATGGAGGATAGTATTAAGAGATGATGTTTAGAGATAATGAAGTTAATAGGGTACTACAAAACCCCAGGCAACAGGTAGTGGTGGCTAACTCCATATTGGTAGCAGTGTGTGTGTGTGTGTTGGTGGGAAGGGGAGAGTATAGTGTAAAGTCTTCAAATTTTACATAAGGTTTGATGGTAAAGCCAAAGAGATTTCCTGACTGATTTGAGGGACAGCATGAGACAAAGAAAAGGATTCAGAATTTTATTTATTTAAGCAACATTTATGTAGCACTTTCTATGCACAGGTACTGTTCTAAGCATTTGACAAATACTAACTCATTTAATCTTCATTACACCCTTAAAGAGTATTATTATCTAATTTTTAAGATTAGGAAACTGAAGCACAGAGAAGTTAAGAAATTTGCCCAAGGTTACATAACCCGTCATATACATGATTTGAACCCAGGCTCCAGAGTCTATGCTCTTCTGTACGGGGATTCTGCCAGTTGCTGAGAATGTCTCCTCCAATTAAACCTTAAAGCACGGGTGAAATAATCTCGAGATGGGTCTCTAGACCCACTGGGCTCTGAGAGACTTAGGGTAAAATTAAATAGATCCCCATTAGGTTTGATAGACCACACTAGCATTTTGTGTTCTCAAGAATGTGTGCCAACTCAGATTCAGTTTTCAGTAATCCCAGAAAATTTGGGGGTATTTCCATTTTCATAGTGCATAGTCACCCTGGTAAGTGACCATATTTCCTTTGGGGAAGACTGGAAGGAAGATTTATGTCAAAAGGATCTATGACATTTTAAAAACTAGGTTTCCTCTTCACTTGAGAAAAGAAAAAAAAAACTCTGCCTTTGAGGAAATTAGATGCTAATCTGTTATTTTTGGCTTGAATGGGTAGAAGGATGGGTGGTATTGACTGAGATGGGAAAGATTATGGGTTATCTAAATTTGAGGGTGACAGGAAGGTCAGGAGTTCAGTTATGAGCATGCTAATTTTGTTTAGATATCCAAATGGAGTTGCTGAGTAGATTGTTGGATACATGAGTCAAGATTTCAGGGGGAGCAGTCTAGCATGGAAATATAATCTGGCAGTCATCAACACAGAGGCTGTATTTAAAGCCGTGAGATCCTAAAAGAGAGTATGGAGAGATAGGAGAGGTCCAAGAACCAAGCGTTGGGCTTGGAGAATAGGATAAACCAGTAAAGGAGGCAGCCAGTGTGTAGCTCTGAATTTCAAGCAAAGAAAGTGTTTTCAAGGAGTGAAATACGATTAACTGCATCAAATGCTGCTGATAGGTCAAGTGGGATGAGGACTAAGCATTGACTTCAGCAACGCAGAGATCATTAATGACCTTCGAAAGGCAGTTTTGGGAAGTGGTGGTGGCAAAAGCCTAACTAGGATGTGGTGACAGAGAACTGGAGGAGAAATAGTGAATAGTTAATAGTCAAATCTTTCAAGTAGTTTTGTTGCAGAGGAAAACCGAAAAATGGGCAGTAGTTGAAGGGGGAAGTGAAGATTAGAAAGGACATTTTTATAAGGCAATAAAGATAGAACCAGGCTTGTATGTGCTGAAAATGACAAGGGAAAAGACAAGGGAAAATTGATAATATAGAACTGAGATGAGAACATTCCTAGAGCGATGCGTTTGAATAGGTGAAGGGCTGTTTAATTACAAATGTTAATCAAATCATAAGCTCTAAATCTCGGAGATTTACTCTAATTCGCCAATACTTTTCTTTCTTTGCTGCTTGTATACCTAGTTGGTCATCATTGTAAGAGTAATCTTTGTAAGAGTAATCTGTCCTTATGAACCACTATGGAGAGGAACCTCCAGATAGTCTTATGTATACATAAGTGCATACCCACTTTATACTGGGACTTCACAGAATGAACTCTGAGATTGCCATTTACCAGGGCTTCAGATAGAAAGAGGAGGCTGGAAGTGGGTGATCATCGAACTTCAAGACCTAGAGAGTATTCGTTCCATTGCTCATGGCACATTAGGAGCATTGCCCACCTTCATATGCCTTTATCTTGCCCCCTGATATGCACATAGCTTTTATTTTAGGGAGAGACCACAGTTCCTACCTTCTATTTAAAGCACCACTCTATGCCTTCGGCCAGCAGTCCCTGTTCTTCACTGTAGTCATTTGCCTTTTAGTACCCTTGATTTTTCTTCATTTTCTGATTTTTTCTGTCAGATTATTAATTTACTTTAACTAAATATTATATTGTTAATAATTATTTAATCCTCTAGTTATTACACTTAGAAATCAAGACCCTGCCAGGTAGCTTTTAGCATTAGAAAATTAAAAGTAGAAACCTCATAATTGCAAGGTTTAATTCTCTTTTTCCTTTTATTTTTTCCAAAGCAAATATTTTTTTCGGTATTATCTATAATATGCAAAGGTAGATTCCAGTGGACATAAAGTTGAAATATTACAATAATTGCACAATAGGCCCCACATAGCAGCTGTCTGAGGCTTAATGAAAAAGAAAGGATGTTAGATTCTGAAAAATCATCTCCCACTGGCTTTTGTCTGCTGTTATTCTGATTACTCAATCTCCTTATGAATCTAATTTTTAATTTAGTAGCTTCTAAATTCAAACCACAGTGCATTTTGTGTGTTGTGCTGAAGTAACTGCTAGAGGCAACATCCCTGTGCCCAACCGTGAATCATTTCAGGGAAAGAAGATGTAGTCATACGCTGCACCTGTGCTTGCCGTCTGCTTGCTGTGCACACCGTATTGGCGCTCCATGTTGAGATGTCAGTCTCTTCCAGATGATGCTCTCCGTGAGGGAGTTTTCACAGCTTTGTCCCCTCCTTCTCTGCAGTGCCTAGTACAGTGTCTGCCAAATAGAGGCACCCAAAGAATATTTGTCAAATGAATGACTCTATTCAATAATTAATAAACACATAGCTGGTCATCAATTTCTGCTTGAAAGTAGTTTACAGTTTAGAAGACAGAGTTAATATATTTAGTTTTCAACTTCACTGTAAATGAATTCTATTGATTATCCACTCCAATCCCATCCCCAACACTTTTATCAGAATCATCTCCTTTGTATGTTTAATGTCTTGGGATCTCTTTTTTTTAATGATTCTTGATTTGAGTTAGATTGCAAAGGTGTAAGATCTAGTTTGGTGTATCTATCTGTAACACAAAAAGCTTTTAGCTGAGACTCTCATCTTTTTCTCCTCCCCAACCAGGGTCTGCTTTATGTGAATGTGGACTGCTGTCCCTCATTTCAAGGCCTTTGTAAGCACCAGGCCCTCTGCCTGGGGTGCCCCTCCTCCACCTGTCCACCTGACAAACTGCTGGGAAGGAAGGCTGAGCATATTAATATAGAAAGCTATTGCTGGAATTAGAAATTTTGTTTAATTAGAAGTTTTAGTAGGTGGTTTTGATTCCAACTACCTCTCGTGCGACATGAGGTAAAATTTCTAGCTTCCTGGATATCAGATATTTCCTTTGTAAAAGGCGGGTAAAGTTGATCTTGTTGGACTGTTGTGAGGATTTAATGAGATAAAGCATGAGTATGGCACAGTAAACGAAAGCTGCTATCACTACCACCATCACCACCATCATCAATATCAATCATCCTTCAAACATCAGTTCATATATGGTGTCCTCTGGGAAGCCTTCTTAGACCCTGGGCAGCATTATATACTCCTTTACTGCATTTCTATAGCATCTTATACATCCAGCACTCATCACTTTATATTGTCTTTGTTCTTTTTCATGCGGGCTCTCTACAGGGCTGAGACACCTGATGGCAGCAACCCTGTCTTAATAATTATTAGATTTCTGCTATCTAGCATCTAATACTGGACCTGCCACCTAAAATTGGCTCATTAAATGTGTTTTGAATGAACACAGGATTATAATCAACTTTTACTTAGGTATAAAGTTGGCATTCACCATGTATCTGAAAAGGTAACATGATAGAACCAAGTCTGGGAGATTGAATACGAGTGTAACGATAAAAAATTTGGAGATTTAGTAGGATTATATTGTTTGTAAGCCCTACATGCAAGTACAGTAAATTGGGATAGCTTTAAACATCAATATTTAAAGTTATGCTCATTTACAGCACGCGTACTGTTATTTTATTATTTTAGGTAATCGCAAATCTGTTAGTTGTAGTTTTGATTTTTTTGACAAATTGTTGGGTATGTCGTCTTTTTTTTTTTTTCTGAGATGGCATTTTGATCAAGAATGCAATCCCTAGTCAAATATTGTTTGAGAGTCTGTAACCGCTTTAAATTCATTTTATTATAAGATTTTAAGGCACTTATTTGTTTGAGAAGAATGGAGCCCGCCTGATTTCCATTATGCTTAGAGTGTCATTCAGTAGTGGCCAGCTCTGTAAAATTTGAGGACAAAGAGGCAAATATGAGTGATGCCATTTTGGATCTCTGTCTCTTTGTGGCACTCCCCGATCACTCACAACGACCTCTTTATTTCCTTCTCACCTCTGAAAGGCTAAAAGCTGATACCTGAAGTGGGAAGCTGATTTTTAGGAACAGCTGCTATTTTGGTAATTGCAGTTGCTTTGGTGGGAAATTATAAAGGTTCTGAAATTTTCAAAATATCTTCTAATGCTCTTTGCCGCACCTATTATGGAAACCCAGATTTCTGGGATGTCTGGGTTCAAATTTGCTTGGATGACATTTTAAAATTAGACAGAGGTCCTCTTGGGCTTTGGAGGCTGAAGTACACCATGACTTGGGAGGCTGTAGTTAGCAGAAAGAACACGGGCTTTGGAGTCGAGCAGGTCTGCAGACTTAAGCTCAGTTCTGCCACTGCAGTATATTCATTTTTCTAAGCCTTCATTTCCTGTTCTTGTATCTAGGTAATAATATTATCTACTTGTAAGGAGGACTGGTGGTGAATAAATAAGACAATATCTATTAAGCTTCTATCATGGTTCATAGGCCATTCTTCAATTTCAACATAAAAGGAAGAAGCTAGGAGGAAAAAAAAAGAAAGCTGAAAAAGGGACCTATAAATTGAAAGAGACTTAGAGAACACATCAACCAATTGCAGTATATGAAGCTTTCGGGGGGCCTCATATAAGCCACTGGAAAATATATTGGGAAGTTTAAATGCTGAGTGGACATTTGGTGATATTAAAGAACTATTACTTTTTTTAGGTTTAATGATATTGCTATGTTTAAAAAATGAGTTCCTAACTTTTAGAAATACGTATTGAGCTATATGTGAATAAAACAAACAAAAAAATTGCTTATAAACATTTCTTTGATAAAAGTTGTAGCTATGCACTGCTCTTTTTAAAATTCATGCCTGTATGTACCGATAAACATAAAATTTGACTGGCAAATAAAATCTTACCGTGCATGTGTACTGGGATAAATTAAATGCCAGGCCAGGTTCAGGCACATCTGCTCTGTTCCTATTCTTACTGGCAGTAATAGTCAGTTAGGCAACAAAGAGTAACGCTGTGCCATGCTAGTTTACTGTAGGTATTTTGGTATTTTTTGTATATCATGAGTGCTTCTTTTCTGACATTATAAAATGAATGCAAACAACTCTTAGATATTGTAAATGATTCACATTTAAATAAAGATTACTACTATTCCTTTTTATGCCTTTTGATTTGTTTAAGAACAATTTTTTTTTGTTACGAATAAACAAATTTTCAAAACTACACGTCTGTGGAAGAGGTGATTTTATTGATAATATACAACCGAAACAAAGGAAATAATTTGGATGCTCTGTGTGTGTGTTACAAGCCATTGAGTCAGTTCAGACTCCTGGCGACACTATGATTGAGTGACGTCCAAAATGTCCTGTCCTCCCTAGCCTTGCTCAGCTCCTGTAGACTCGTGCGTATGGTTTTTTTTATGGAGTCTACCCATCTGAGAATCTGTAACTCTTTAAATTCAGTTTATTATAAGGTTTTGGTATTTGCAGTTGCTTTAGTGGGAAGACTCTACCCATGGAGTCTTCCTCTCTTCCCACTGCCTCTATTTTCCAAGCATTATTGTCTTTTCTAAAGAACCCTGCTTCTCTTAATATGCCTCAAAAAGAACAGCTTTAGTTTGGTCACTTTTGCTTCCAGTGATGTTTCAGGTTTAATTTGCACTAGGACACACCTGTTCATCTTTCTGGTGGTCCAGGGTATCTATCCATAGAATGCTCCTTCAACACCATATTTCCAAAATATCAATTTTTAAAAAATCAGTCTTCTTCACTGTCCAACTTTTGCATTCATACATAGTAATAGAGAATATGAGAGGGTGGATGATCTTAGCCTTGGTCTCTAATAAGTGGATGCCAAATTTGATATAAATCTGAATATTTTCAAAGATAAGATTTTTTATTTATGTGTGAAATGAGACTCATTATTCTCATTGATATTATTTACTTGGGGAAAAAATGTCTAGCAGGAGAGAAGAGGGCAAAAATAAGGTTTGGTTCCTCTACGAAATTATCTCTCTATGCTGTCCTTCTCAAACATCACAGATAACTGAGAGTGGAGTGAGCCCTGCCTGCTCTCCTGTAGAGAAAAGTGAGGTTAATGTATACTCTTCTTCTGTTTTTTTACACTGATATCACAAGCTTGTCCTCACCAGCATCTGCTTCATTGCCTTTTCTTCAGTTTTAGAACAAGCCGGTCTCTTCATCAGTCTCTTGATTATTCTACCTTTGCTGTTTACCTGCATTAAAAATTTTTTAATTGTGGTAAAATACACACAACATAAAATTTATCATCTTAACCATTATTAAGTTTACAGCTCACTAGTGTTAAGTACATTCATATTATTGTGCAACTAGTTTCTAGAACTCTTCATCTTGCAAAACTGAAATTCTATACCAAACAATAATTTCCCACTTCCTAAAAGAATAGTCCAAACTTACTTTCCTCACTTCCTTACTCCTCTTTACCCACTACAACCAAGATTCTTTTGTTGACTCTACTTTTCTCCCGGGTGGGCTAACAAACTCTATTTCTTTGTAGCATTTCACACTGCTCCCCCATAATAATGCTCTCCTGACTCCACTTCTGTCTCTCTGAGTATTCCTTCTCTGTTTCCATTGCTAAATGTTGCTAAATGCTCCATTGCAAAACATTCATCAAATGTTATTTGCTGAATTTTGTCCGCCCTTGGCTTTTATCCCATTCTACACTGATCTTGAGAGTTCTTACTCACCCACTCCCATGACTTCCATTTTGAAATTTCCCACATCTATGTAAACAAACCTCCAACACAGGCCTCTCTCATGAGCTTTAGACTCAGCAAGATTTCTTTTATTACTACTCTGTGCCAATTTCAGAGCAATGAGACATGGACAAGCCACATTGCTGCAAAAGAAGCTTTATTATATTGGTATCTTACATTAAAAAAAATTATAATAATATTCTAATGTTGTTCATTCTTTTCTTGGCTTCTATAATGACACAGTATCTCTTTTTAACCAGATTTACAACTCCTTGGTAACCAGAGCTCATTCAGGGGTAATCTCTTTTCCTCCAGTTATACCATCTCCCTGATATCCCACCCAGTCCCAGGGCTTTAGAAACACTACTACTACTACAAAGACTTCTGAATCTTTAAGTTCTGACCTCTCCTTGAAACTCCAGATGTGGACACCCATTTGCCAACTTGTCATCGCCACTTTGATGCCATAGTTACCTGAAATTTAACATAGCCCAACAGAAATTCTCATTTTCCTCTCTAAGATCTGCTCCTTTCTCAATAAACACTACCACCATCCACCTGTCTCACATGCCAAACTTTTATCAGTGTTCTTTGATACTATTTTTTTTCTCTTCTTCTCCATATCTAATTCAGCACTAAGTCCTCTTTTAACTCCACATACAAACATTTCCCAATTTCATCAGCTTCTCTCCACCTCTTCTGCCATCACCCTCATCTAGTCCACCCTAGTCCACCCTCATCTCTTCCATGAGGACCGCTGAAATAGCTTTCTGACTTCTTTCTACTTCTACTCCTATCCACCATCCACATACTGTTAGTGATCATTTAAAAATATACACTTGCTTGCTTGAAACCATGCTGTGGCTTCATAGCACTTAAAAGAAGACCCGCACATGTTGCCTCAGGTGACATGGCCTTTGAATTCTAGTCTGGGTCTACCTATTAAAACTAATCACTTACCCCTCACCTCCTTGTCGCTATTCACTGGACACACTGGCCTTCTTTCCATTTTTTGAGCTGGCTAAGCTTTTCTCATCTTAGCACTAGTTGTTTCCTTTGCTTAGAATGCTCTACCCCCAATCACAGAGAATAACTTTTCTTGTCATTCTGATTCTTCTCAGGGAGGTCTTTCTTAGCCATGCAATTTAAAGTAGCCATCAGATACTCTTATGCTAGGCTGTTTCCATTTTTGCACAGTTCTTAACATTATCTTCTACTTTTCTTGTTTATCTATTCACTTCTCTGATTATTATCTTTCTGTCTCTGGTAGAATGTTCTGTGAGAGCAGAGATCTTGTCTCCTTAGCTCATTGCTGTATTCCTGGAGTTTAGGACAGTTATCTGGCACTTAAAGTTACTTTAAAAATATTTGAATAAATGAATGTCTCTAGGCCCCAAACTTTATAGTCTCTAAACAACTGCTGGAGTGAAGTCTCAAAAACATTTGTCTCACCAAGTCACTCCCAATTTAAAACACTCCAGAAACTCCACATTATCAAGAGAATATAATCCAAACTGCTCAGCATAGCACACAAGACACTCCAACCTCATTTCTCACTGAACTCCCGCCTTCCCCTCATGCCCAATAACCTGCAAGACACCTAATGACTAGCATGTTCCACATGCATGCTCTTTCATGACTCTGGGTCTTTGATCCATTATTTCGTCATGCCTGGACTGCCCTTTCTTTCCATTATTCCTCCCACTGCAACCTTCTTTATTTAGTCAGTTTCAAGATACAACTCAAGTCGAGAAGCTGTTCTCACCTCCTTATTACCCCAAACTCCAGCCTTTTCCTGTGTAAAGTATACTTGCTTCTATCATAGCAGCTGTAGCTCTTTATTGCTCCTATTTGCTTTCATGTCTGTCTCTCTACTTGGACTATGAACTTCATGCGGGCAGGTATAATGTTATATATCATAGTATTATATATCATCATAGTGTTTTACATCATTTTATTCCCAGATGTGACTTATGGTTAACACTTGCATGAATGTTGGCTGACTGATTCACTGAATGCATGGATCAATTTATTGTATTTGTCATGAAATGCAAGGAACTTGAGAATGCTTGACATAAATTGCCATTGGGGTTGACTCATTATACTGTGTTTACTGTGGCTTGGGCCCCAGTGCATGATAACTCAGATTAATGTATATGAGTGTTTTCAAACTCTTGAGAAAAATGTGTTCCAGGGGAACATAGACAATATATCACCTAAAACCAATTTTTAGATCATCACAGGGGAAATGAATAGGCCTGATAAAAATATAAAATGCTTAAGAAAACATCGATGAAAGAAGGCTTCATCAATACTTGATTATAAAATTTAATATTTGTAGGAGAGAGAGTTACTGACATTTAAATAAATGATAACAAAACAAGCTGCAAATAAAGCACCATCAAAGTATTTGTTCTGAACCATATATATACGTATATATATGGGTTTTGTGTGTGTGTGTGTGTATATGTGCATATATATATATATTTATATAAACAGAACATGCAACTCTGAAATAAATGTTCATGTTAGGTGCGACTCATTGCTTGGAATACTGCAGTTTGGACACTTTTATTTTTACTGTGATTGCAAGTTCCGTTACATAAAGGTGAACGTACTACTCCTCCCTTCCCTGGAGTCCCAGACCTTCTTCCATCTACTGCTCTCTGGTTTCCAGTTCTCTCTGTTCTTACTTATACCTTTTCATAAGTCTTTAGTGACCTTCTGATGAACATATCCATTGACCCTCGCTTACTGGACTCTGGGGGTATTTAATTCATTGATGCAGTGAATATTTATTTATTGTCCACTATGTGTTAGCATTAGGCCCTGATTTGATGCATTTAGTAAAAAAATTTAAAAAAACCTCCCTGTCCCAAGATAACACCCTAAAATCAAAATCAAAACAACCAACACCCCCCAAAAAACTAACAAACGAAATCCAAACCAAACTAAACAACAAAAAACGAACTTGATTCCTGAGTTCAAATGTCTTATCATCTAGTAGGAAAATAGATGTTAAATAAATAAGCCAAGAGATACACATTTAATTAAATTGTGATGAGTGCTATAAAAGAAAAGCACATGGTGTTCTGAGAAACAATAACAAAGAACTCAATTTAAATTGAGAATCAAGGCAGGATCTCTAGGAAGGAGACCTGAGGTGGAGAAGGGAGAATAAAGTCCAAATGGAGAGAGAAAAATGATAGGTGGGAAGATATGTTTGACTGGACAACAAAGAAAGGATATGAATTTTGTTTGGCAGATAATTTTCCCCAAGCAGCAGATGAAGAGGAGGAATTGTCAGCTATTTGTCAATAGTCAGCTACAAAGAAACCCAACACTCATGGTGATAAATACGTTGCAGTCAAAGAGAAATTGTTTGTGGAGCCATATTTTAAAGAAAATAAGAAAGGAACTAGCTTGTGACATTTTCTTCAGTTTGAGGTGGTTCAGAAAAAAGCGAGAACAAAATTGCTTAAACATACCTATAAGGAATGTGAAATTTATTATGTAGATAATCCAGCAGAAGAAAGAGAAAGGAAGTTGGCTCCCTGTCGAGACACTGATTCTGCTACACTGCATCCAACACAGCAGAGAATTTCTGGGAAGCTGGTTTTCCTTTTGACATATAGCAGGCAATTCCCTTAATCTTTGTCAGGTACATCCACAGCCTCAGGATTAAGGAAGATGATTGATATCATCGGCTGAAATTGTTTTATGCACCCAGGATTGCAAACAATAAGTATGAAAGAGAAACTGATAGTTTTTGCAGAAATGAAACTTCCTTTGTGTGGTTAGCACATGTGATTAAAACAAAAACTGCAAAGTGTACTCACCACCCTATTTGGGATTTTCTGGATCTTAGGTATTTCATGCCTTATATAGAAATAGGGGAAAGGTCTTTTACTTTCTCTCTTATTAAAAAAAATTGTAAGGCAATAGTTCTGAACTTTCTCTACACATCAGAATTACCTTGGGCCCTTTGAGGACTCCATGTACTTTGGAACTGCTTCAGGAGCTTCATGTTTAGTGGGTCTGGGATGGACTTAGAGATCAGTAGTTTAAAAAGCTTCCCAAGTGATTCTGATGTGCTGCCAAATTTGAGAACTACTCTACTTCCTGTCTCTTTTCTTTTTAAAAAATTCTCCCCCCCCCGAAAATGAAATGAATATTAAAAAAAAAACTCAGATTATCATATTTCTTAAAATAAAATGGAAAAGCTTGGAAAACTTCCACTAGAATATTTGTGATCTTATTGTCCTGCCCTCATTAGTCTGCATTGTAGGTGGTGATGAGTGTGGCTGGGCTGCAGGCTCCAGTAAGCGAGTCTGGCTTTGACTGCAAGACTTAGCAGGGTTTCCCAAATACTCTCACTCAGCACAACTTCTATATGACTCTACATGCATACAACACAGCTATATGTCTAGTATTCTCTCCCTTTGACATACCACATGTTCTGATTAGATCTTCTGAAAATAGGGACACTGGAACCATACTAGTTTCTCCCATTTCGTTACCTCCCTTCATTTTGCTCTCACGTTCCTCTCACAGATGCCAATATAGACACACAACACTTTATCTGAAACCCTTGGAGCTAAATGTGTTTTGGAATTCAGGATGTCTTAGACATTGGGAAGGTAGATTCTGCATTCCATACTTTATGTGCCTCTCTTGATGTGCCTAGAGGAGCACCCTGTAATCAAGCACTTTCATGTTTCTACAGGAAACTCATGATGACTCCCAGGAAGTGAGATGAATAAAGACTATAAGTAGTCTCTCATCTATGCAAGTCAGGAGTTGATACCAAATGACATTGCTAGAAACTTTATGAATAAAAATCTTTAGAATTTCAGAGCTCTTTGCATTTTGGAGTTGTAAATAAGGGATAGAGGACCTGTGATAGCAACATTATTTAAACTTGTTTTGTAAAACTGTCTTTTCACTGACTTGCTTAGTTTTTCTCATTGCTTATAATAGAAACATAAAGAATGAAGTTAAACGGATTCCCATCATCAGTTGCTTTCTGAGTGTTAATACTTTCCGTTTGGTCACAAATGGAAACCTCAGAAAACCCTAGATTTTTTTTCAAAGGGAAGTGTAAAACTAAAATAGATTAAACAGACATTTAGGAGCTGTTACCATTGAACACCCTGGTGACTCAAGATCAGAAACCTAACTAAATAGATGAGTTAAACCTCAGATGGGCCATTTTTTGCTTATGGTCATTCAGTAATTCTTCTTCAGGTTTTAGACATCTTTCCCCCCTCTGTAAGTAATATAGTTTTTATAGTTGTATTGACTGAATTTCTATTATATTGCCTTCCTCATATGTCAGGACATGAGGCTAGGGAGTCCTGGAAGCAGAGGGACGTGTTATAGAGGCTTAACTATTGTTTCATTGTTTTCACAAGCTGGTGAGGCTCAAGAGAAATTTGAGTTATGTGCATTTATTTCTCTATTAGATTACTACTCTTTAAAAGCAGATTTTTTTTTCCTGTGTACGTTTTAAACATATGGTACAGTTGGCGGGTGGTAAAAAAAAAAAAAAAGACAACTAAAAAAACTGTTGTTTTCTTAATAGTTGATAGTAGAATTTCCACTGTGAATAGCTGGTCTAAAAAAATACCTTGGGGCATATGGATATGAAAAAAATAGGTTCACTACAGGATTCAGAAGTCTGGGGGCAGAACAAATAGAGAGTAGAATTACTCTGCATTAAAAATAATTGGTGGAGGTGAGAAGGGACAGAAAGGAGAGTGACTAGCTGAGAAACATGGGAAATCAGCCAAAAGACTTTCTAGAACAGGATGACTATTATCCAACTCTGATTCTATGGGTCAGCAATGCAAACCCCATCTATTTCTTAATTTTTATCAACTTTCTGTAAAACCTGCTACACAAAGGTTTTGCGTGTATAAGATTTGTTTGTTAGTGTATAAAACTAAGGAAGGTAGTTCAAGAACCCAGGTGGCAATGAAAGACAAGTTGTAAGATGTCAAGTGGTGAACAAGAAGTCAGCTGAAGTAAGAAGTAGTCACAGGCACATGAGCCCCAGAGGAAAACAAAGAAATCTTGGAGATGGAATTGGACTTTCACCCAGAGGTGTGTTGGAGACCAGGAGTAGTTGTGCCTAAGGTTTTGACAGGCAGAATGACTCTGGTTGTCATTTAGATAAAACTTTTACAAGCTCAACAAGGTTACAAATGACATTAAAAATGATAAACAATAGATTGAGTAGAAATGTTTCACTCATCTGCAGAATAGAAAGATTCTGGAGAGAGATTCAGAAGTTATGAGTTTGAATTTTTTTCCCCCTTTATCTTCCAATATCTTTCTTTTTTTCCTAGAGTGTAGATACCATGAAGTCTTTCAGGGCAGTCCTCATTACTATTTAAGGCTCATACTCTAGATTCTTTAAACTACTTCAATATTTGCAAATGTAAGCATGTACATTCCAATAACTGGGAAACTATAATTTGAGATTGTACTAATGAATTTACTCAATAATGATAATACTACACAAAATTATACACAGAACACATGGACTTTAATATTACAGAATTTGACCTTAGTTCATTACCCATAAACAAAGATACTCTTTGCTTGTAAGTCCTAACATATGAAGTGGTGCAGCCAACAGACCCTCTCCTAAAGCGATTCACTATATCCTAAAAAATATAGATAACTCTTCCTCTTAGACAAGGTGAAAAAAAACAAAATTTCCACCCAGACAATAATATTAACCCAGAATTATCAAATTTTGAAATTGGAACACCAGAAGAAATAGAATACGAGCAACTCTTAAGTCTCTTATCTAAGTAGCACTATAGGAATTCACAGTGTTGACCGAAAGAAGACACAGATTTCTTATTAGACTTTGTTTTAATGGGTCTTGAAATTCTGTGACAGATTTTTGGTCAAGTTGTTTCCATTAAAAAGTATTAATTTTAAAAATAAATAACTTAAAACTGCCACACACAAAACAAATGGTCCAGAAAACATTTTCTTTTCCTTCTGAAGGTTTTATAGAGCATTATCATTAACCATTTAAAAAATTTTTTTACCGTTAAACTTAAATGGCCAATAGAGACAAAAAGTTTTGATACTGTTCTTCCACTGCTGACGAAGACTAGAGTGGCAGGTATTAGGGATAATATTTATTTAGCCTTCTGAAATTTCTGGCAGACTTGATAACTGCCAGCTACAGCAGCCTTCTTGTCCACTGTTTTGATGACACTCAGAGCAGCTGTCTGTCTCATATCACAAGCAACAAAATGACCCAGAGGAAGATAGTCAAAGAAGCTCTCAACACATGTGGGTTTGCCAGGAATCATATCACCAATGTCAGTATCACCAGATTTCAAAAATTTAGGTGATCTAGCTTCTTCCCAGACTGACAATCAATCTTCTTTAACTCAGCTGACTTTCAAGCCACATAAGCTGTGTGATAGTCCAGCACGGTGCATAGCCAGCACTTATTTGCCCTGGATATTTCAGGATAATCACCTGAGCTGTGAAGCCAGCTGCTTGATAGGTCATTTTGGCTGTCACCAGCCATGGTACATTTAGAACATCTTTGGCAGACACTTTCTTGACATTGAAGCCCACATTGTCCTTAGGAAAAGCTTCAATCAAGTTTTATAATGCATTTCAACAAACTTTACTTCACTTTTAACATCGATTAGAGCAACAATAACCATTACACTGGATTTGGGAACACCAGTCTCCACAGGGACACAGGAACAGTACCAATACCACCAACTTTGTAGACATACTGGAGGGGCAGATGCGAAGGCTTGTCGGTTGGATGAGTATGCAATCTAGAGCTTCAAATAGCATAGTTTCACTGGCATTGTCATCTTTATGGGTGACTTTCCATCCTTTAAACCAAAGCATGTTTATACTTGGCTCCAGCATGTTGTCACCATTCCAGCCTGAAATTGACACAAATGCTATTGTATTGGATTGTTGCCAATTTCCTTAATATATGTACTGAGTTCCTTAATGATTTCTTCATATTTCTTCTGGCTGTAGGAGGGCTCAGTGAAATCCATTTTGTTAACACCAATGATTAGTTGTTTCACATCCAGTGTGTAAGCCAGAAGAGCATGCTCACAGTTCTGCCCATTCTTGGTGATACCCGCTTCAAATTCACCAATACTAGCAGCAAAAATCAGGACAGCACAGTTAGAGTGAGATGTGCCTATAATCATGTTTTTGATAAAGTCTTTGTGTCCCGTGACATCAATGATGGTCACATACTGCTTGCTGGTCTTGAATTTCTACAGGGAGATGTTAATGGGGATGCCACATCCATGTTTAGCTTTCAGTATATCCCAAATCCAGACTTATGTGAAGGAGCCCTTTCCAATCACAGCAGCCTCCTTCTCAAATTTTTCTATGGTTCTTTGTTGATCTTACCACATATGTAGTTCAGATGGCCAGTAGTGGTAGACTTGCCCTATTCTATATGTCCAGTGATGATGATATTGATATGATTTTTTTCTTTCCTATTTTGGCTTAAAGTTAGTGGTTATTTTCATGCACCTGTGTTCTTGTGGCAAATCCATTGCAAAAAAAAGTAGATTTGAATTCTGTGGAATTAAATAATCATGTGACTTTGGGAAGACAATTATCCTGGACTATACTTTTTTTTATGACAAAAGAGAGAAAAAACTAATTATTAGTTCTCTTATCTGTAAAATGGCTCAGATGTTAACTAAAATGGCCTCGGAAGGAGCACAGAATTTGGAATGAGAAATAAGCACATAAAATACACCTATGTTTGCATCCTGCTTCTGCCACTTACTGACTGTGTGACCTTTAGTTAGCTACTTAAATTCCTAAGCCTCAGCTTCTTTCATCTACAAAGTAGTAATAATAGCACATTTGCCTTAGATGGCTTTGAGATGATTAAATATTTTAGCCTAGATAAAAATACTTGAAAATATTAGACTTACCTCTTTCAGATTTAAATAATCCCTTTGCTCAGTTTCCTTCTCCACAACCTTGCAAGAGAAAATTTTCTGGTTCTGTTTTATAGAGTAGTCCAACTTCATGCCAACTTACCACTATTGAGCAAAAAAGAAATAATATGAACATTAATTCAAATGTGCATTTTGCCAATTATATGAAATTTAATAACAATATTCAAATTCATGCACTGCTATGGTTACTAGTTATAATGGACTAAGTAGTCATCAAGGAAACTAAGGAAGGGTACCCAGAGAGGTGAAATTTTATCTACAGATTCTTTCATTACTGTGTAGTTTTTATATCTAACATAAAGATAATACTTCTCCACCATCAATTCTAAATCCCAAGTCTGTTTGCTTTAATAATCCTGGAAAATACTATAGTAGTGGAACTCTTGCTCACTTTTTTTCTTTTGGCATTGGAATAATTGCAGGCCACAGCTGTCATCCACTTCTCTACTAACCCCACTAGCCAGTGATAGCTCCATTTAGATTTATAGCAAAAAGCAGCCCACAAACAATGAGGGTATGAAAGCCTAAATTCTTCTGTGAAAATGGGAAGTCCCTCTCTTCGTAGGGATCATGTTCCAACATTTCTTCTCATTAAATAGCTTCTGCAGTATCACTGAAGAATAGTTGAAGTTAAGGGACAGGTCTATCTGCCTTCTTTCTGTTAATAGTGTTTGGGTGCTTATACTTTCTGTCTCCCTAGGGCCTTAGTATCTTGAGAGGGGAGAGAGAGCTCTTACCTGTATCTAAGAAGTATTGGTGGGATAGTATTTTTGTCTTAAATCTTCTATTTGTTGTTGGTCTCGTGGTGTCTCTATTTCATCCACAGTGTATATCTGAGCCTTACATACCAAAGGAAACTAGAAAAAGGGGAGTGGGTCTGAGAATGGGTGGAAAAGATGTGTAAATACACAGGAGCATACAAATATATTTTTCTTAATTTCTATCCACCTTTTCATGTGTTAACTTAATGGGATAAGTATATATCGTATTGACCAAACCCCCTTATAGTTGCCCGTAGGCAGGAAAATAGCTCTTAGCTGATAATTTCCAAATGATTATTGTATTTCAAAAAATGCTCTTCTGCCTATATTTTGACCTAATAGATCCTTTTGTTTGTATGGGCCATAATATTTCTTTGATAAGTATTTACAATACTGAATTCTCAATTCCTAAAGAAATGAGCTTATATAGAGTATTAGGGGTGGGCATTCAGAGCAGATCAGTGCATGAATATATAGGCTATTTCCAGTGATGACCCATGGCACCAGAGCCATGTCATATACTGAAATCTGACCAGTAACCGCAAAACCATTTCAATTCAACTTCCTGAATTCTGGTTAACTCTATATATTCTCTTTACTTGTATTATCACCACCCTAACACCATATCCCACCAGGATTCTTGGAATAACTTTCTAACCGATATGCTTTATCTCTACTCTTCCCATTGAGTTTCTATAACACAACTGAACTGATCTGTCAAAGACTCAGTTTTTATAGAATTGTGGCTATATTTAAATCTGTCAATGATTTCTCATTGTCTTTACAGCAAAGTCCCAAAACCTTGATGAGATCTACATGGCTCTCTACACCTGGGCTTTCTCCACTCCTCCAACCTCGTATTGGGTAATTCTTCATACCAATCTTACTTACATTTCTTGAATATGCCAGCCTTTCCATGTTGGGTCTTTGATGCACGACGTTCCCTTTTTTCCTAAAAAAACCTTTCCCGCAAACTCTTTGCCTGATCTGGGAACAGTATCCTTGCATTAGTAGATTCTCAGAGGTATTTAGTACATGATTAAAGCTCAGAATCATACCACACTGAATAGAAATATTTCACGGGCTCGTTAAAATGTAAAACTGGGTTTATTTGACCTGAAAGTCTTCAGCATATTCTTTAGACACACACACACACACACACACACACACACACACACACACACACACACACACACACACCATTGTTAAAACAACAACAAAAAAACAAGTTTTATAACATATTTTAGTTTGTAAATGTTTGTGGGCTTCCATTTAGTCCTCGGAGCTAATATTTTATTTCATAATAGTTCAAATTATTGTTCAAACGTGAATTGTGTCTTGATAATTCCTAGCAGGGTAAAGGAAGTTTGATGAAAATATTTAAGCTCCATTCAATGCTATTGTAAGGTGGGCAGATCACTTTCCCCAAGTGATTGTAATGAAAAGATATTGATTCATTTGGCTGGTTAAGTGACATTTCAATAAATAGTTATTAGTAAAATAACTCTAATGGTCTGTAGGTCAGAGCCAGTCAATAAACATGTGTGGTTTAGCCTATACAGTATTAAAAAAACATTTGAAGAAGTGTTTAGAATTTGGGAGGATGTACATAATTGAGATTTCTAGCTTCCTTAACCCAAAGAGTTTCTGATGACTTGGCATTTATATTCCCCTCCTGGTAACAAGAAGCTGGAGTAGAGTATTCCTTTTAGGGTGAGCAGTGGTTCTTAAACCTGAGTGTGCATTAGAATCACCTGGAGGTCTTGTGAAGCGATTGCAGGTCCCACCTGGGAGTTTCTGATTCAGTAGGCTGGAGTCTGAAACTTTGTACTTCTAACAGGTTCCCAGGTTATACTGATGTTATAGGTCAGGGCTCCACACTTTGAGAATCACTGAGGTAGGTAGGAAATGTGCTTTCCAGCAAATCATGGTCCTCCTACTTCTTGATGATTCTCTAAACCTGGGTATCCACTGCCATTTATCATCAAGAATCAACCTTTGGTATATTTAGAGAAATATTTTTTTCATATGTAATCTCCTGAAAGTGAAAAAAAGTTAAAAACAAGAAGAAATGTTTTTGTGGAAGCAATGAATATTCTAAGAGGTTTACCATGCAAACAATTGGTGCTTTTCACTCATATGCTTTTCCTGCATGGCTTCAGGAGCCTTTTGAGTTTGTGAGCTCACATTCATGGCAACTTCCATATACAAAGAAAATCTGGTAATAAACTTGGGCAGTAGGACTTTGGCTTTCAGTCATTCAGACCCGGGTGTGAGCTTTGGACTCTGCTGACCTTGGAAAGCTTCTGAATCTCATTAAGCCTCATTTCTTCATCTGTAATACAGGGATTTGGATGATACTTACTCCACTGGGTTATTGTGAAATTAAAAGATTGAATGTGATGCACCTAATACACAATAAATGCTCAATAAGTGTTATCTTCCAATGTTATTGTTGATATCGTAATACAGATTTTAAAATGATATAACCATAAACTTGAGGGAGCAGGAAGAAACTAAGCAGAAATTGAAAGTGTCAGGAACCTGAAAAAGCTGGATCAGGAAGATTGAAACCCAGAATGAGCAGAGGTTTGCAAAAAGAACCGAGGACAAAAAAAAAAAAAAAGAAAAAGAAAAGTAGAACGTCAGTCATTTTTGGAGTAAGAAAAATGGGAAGGAATATCTACAGCTTAAGGAAAATTGTGTAATGTTAACAGACAACAGAAAGAAACCAGAACTACTGAACTAGTGTTTTAACTTTATATTCTTGGTCAAAGAGAAGTATTTTGGGTCAGAAAGGGAAGAATAAACATCAGTAAGAGGAACCTAAATTCTTAGAGACAGGGAGCTATCTGAATGGTTTCATATTAACCATTTTATAGGCTACTGGAAAAAAGGGCAGGCGAGATTGAGAACCACAAATGTCAGTCATGAGGAAACACAGAGCATGAGCATATGTCTAGACAATGACACAGAGAATGAATGTTATCCAGATTTCCAAATGGGAGAAGAGAAAGAGTCTATGCATTCTTGAAATTTCATAAATTATAAACCAATAAGCTTGATATTTACCCCAAGCAAAATATGAAATACATTGTTTGTGAGTGTTTAGGAAAGGAAAAGAATGATCATAAAGAATTGGCACTAGTTCTAAAATGTAAGTTTCGTCAGTATCATCATTTTCTGATAAAATTATTAAGCGAGTAGATCATGGAAATGATTCTCTCAGCAAATATTTATTAAATACTAACTAGGTGAAGGCTTATTCTTTGACACATTTTTCTTGGAGAAATAGGCAGTAAATTCATTTATTAATAGACATGAGATAGAATCAAACATTCTAGCAAGAAGTGGGGCAGAGATCTGACCAGGTATACGAAAAAGAATGGTGATAGTCTTTACCACAATTGCAGACACAGGAGTTGCTGAATGAGGCAACAGAAAGCAAGTGAATTTTTGGACTTGTGTTTAAAATGAGTTTGTGATGTCACTGAAGATGTCTATTAACACACAGCTATGTAATTCAGTGGCCCTAGCCTGGAGACACAGGTGGGAATCATTAGTGTGTGTAGTTATTAAAGTTTTTACAGTGGCTGAGATTTCTCAGAGGGGCATACTGAGTGAGAAGAAGGCTAAGGCTAGAATAAAAATAGCACTAATCTTTAAAAAAAGAAGAAAAGGAGCTTATAAAGAAGACCAAGAAACAAGTTCAGGATGGTGGGAGGAGAGCTAGAAGAGAGTGGCGTTACCCTGGCTGAGAGAGGAGAGAAACTCCTGTGTAAGGCTGAGGACTCAGATGGATTCAAAACACATGCTTTGGAGGTGATGCCAGTCAGCAATGATGTGTGAGTTTTGTCTAGCAATGCTCAGCTATAGGAGGACCACACCCTCACCTCAGGGTGTAGGAGAGTCAAAGGGACATGGACTGACTGGTGTAAGCAGGAGACATTTGCAGAGGTTGTAAAATGGAAGAAAAAGGAGGCGGGGAAAGAAGCTATTGAAGAAATAGATTCATATGTTGATTAAAATTTAAGATCATATGATTTTGGGTAGGCAGCCAAAATGTTGCTTAACATAATGGAGACTCAAAAGTAGAATAGTTGGAACAAATGGTCAAATCTAGCAGAGTGAAATATCTAATAGGGATGTATGTACATTCTGTTTTTCTAAGGAAGTGGCACAGTGCTGAATGAAACAGGCGAGAACCAATTCCTGTGGAATGAAGACATATATTTACCCTCTCTTCTCTTTTCTTCTTTTCCCTCCAAAGTGACAACAACTATTTAATAAACTTTTTTTCTCTCAGGAATGGATTTTAAAAGAGCAATGAACTGAATCAACATTTTTTTATCTGGACATAAGAACCACGTGGAAGTCAACTGACAGTCATACACGTGAAAAATACATTTTAGATTTTGTAGTTGACTTTGAATTTACTACTATTAACATTATTAATAATACAGATAACATTTTGAGCATTTATTAAATGTTAGGTAGTTATAGATGTTTTATACATATAGTAAATATATGAACCTCAGTCCACAGACTCAGTTAATCTAGAACAATAATTTAACCACTTCTTGTAACTCAATTTAATTCCATGTTTAACCCTCCTACTGCCAGGCTAAGAGTAACATCTCAGGTAATTTTTGGTTTCTCCCTTCTTCTGTGGGGTGGAGATCAAGGTCCTGGAAAGATTTACATAGTGCCTTGGCCAATAAATTGGAGAAACGAGGAGCCTTCTGGTCCTAAGTCATCTGCTCAGGTTGAGTTGCCCTGAGACAGCATCTGGCCTGCAGCATAGCTCACACAGTTGTTTTGCTCCATCACTTAAGGTCAGGGAAACTTTTAAGAAGTGATAGATCAGTCATGTCTAGACTCTGCATGAAGCCCTTTCCTCTTTGGGGGTATTCCTACCTTCCCAGGCACTCAACCTAGAAAATAGGGAACTTGGCTTCTGGACCCACCATCTGTCTATTCTAATGACCTCTTCTTCACTCTTTTTCTTCTTCACTTGTCAGTCCATGGAGAATCGTAATCTAGGCAGGGAGAACCAATTCCTGTGGAATGAAGACATATATTTACCCTCTCTTCTCTTTTCTTCTTTTCTCTCCAAAGTGACAATAACTATTTAATAAACATCTTTTTCTCTCAGGAATGGAATTATGGCTCTTTGACCCCTGCTTCTCCTACATATTAGTCTGTACATCAACTCCCGAACTCTACATCCCACCCCTCTCACTGCTGCTTTAAAATACAAAGACCAAAAGTGCCCATTGGCCATTTCTACTTTCTGACCAGCTGCATCCCTTCTTAGAGGCAATGAGCTCAGAGTTGTCCCTACCCTTGGAAAAGGGGAAATACCAGGAGAAAGATGTGCCAAAAGAACTCTACCACCACACCCACATGAAATTCTTTATTCTCTCAGCAACAAAATTGGAAAATTAAGTGGAGTCTAAGATATTTGCATGAAAGGGCCCTTTCAAATCTAAGACTTTATAATTCTCCTAATGTTGGATGAAGCCTGCTGGTTTGTGCTGCCAGAAAGTACAGGAAAATCCAAGGGCAGCTTTTGAGGCAGACAGCAGCGGCAGCGGGTCAGATACTGAGAGGGAAGACTCTGGCCCTTTGGATTCGAGGGTGCTTGGCAAGATTCTTAAGAAATAATAGTGACCTAAACTGAAAATGTTATCCGATACCTAACTGTTGACTGTGCCTCTTCTCTTGAAACCTGGAGCCATTTCGTGGCAGTTTTCACTTCTCTCTGCCAGGCTAGGCCTGGCTATTTCTCAACTCCAGTTTCTCTGACTGTGGCTTGATAGAATGTCTTGGTCTTTGGAGACCCTCACTCTCTTGCCTAGGGGTCAGGAATGTGATGCATCATGATGGCTTCTCAAATTTTACAGAACCTCATGATCAATGAACATTTATTGATGTGGGTTGTTCAGAGCCTCAGCATAACATTGCACATATAGTAAACCTCATGGGTTTATAGTCACATTGAAGAGATGGGGCATATGCACAATTCAGTGCAACGTATCCAAAATACCCTCCATGTTATTGCTTCAAGATTCTGGAGAAGGAGAAAATGAAGCACAACTCTCAGCTGCTGAGTCAAAAAGGCATCCACATGTGACACTTGAATTGCAGCTGATTTTTGAAATGCCTAAAAATAGTGCAAGAAAGATGAGTTATTTTTAGTCCTTTATAAGCAACTGAGAAGGAAGTCTCCACCTCAGCAACATCAGCAATTAAGACTAATAATATCACTTTTGCAGACATATGCTTCAAATATTAAACAAAATTATATAGATAAGAAAAACACTGATTGCCATTTAGATATTTACTGGTATTGTTCATTATTATTATGTATTCAAGAGGTACAGCATGTACTTTAACATTTTGGTCTGACTACTAAATCCAGAGTGAAGTCTTTCCCTCCAAATTTGTCACCCTGGTGTTTAAATCTGATTCTGAAAGCCTCAATACCAAAACACCCATTTTAAAATTGCTGTTTAAGATGAATGTCTTACCTCTTATTTTGCATTTTTTAACTGATTTAATCAGAGAAGTACTTCGATGTAAGTAACCACACATTAGCTCATCTGCTTTTATATTAATCAAAATATTTAGGCATCTTCACAAAAATTTCTCATATTCATAAAACAAGGCAATAATTTACTTCTGAGTACTATAGTATGTTGTGGGAAATCTCTATGTGACTCGTATAAAAGGAATAAAAGCTAGTTTCATAGAACTCCATTGCCAGCATAATGAATACTTTAAAAACACATCGATTCAAAGCCTGCCCAACATACTCCCTGGGGCTGTGGAGAGTGCACCCCAGTAGGTCTTAGAAGAAAAGAAGCTCTTCCTCTGCCCCACTTCCTGTACTGTCTTTGGAACTGGGCTTCTAGTCAGTGCAAAGAGAAAATAGCTAAACTGTTAAAAGGTTAACAGTCAATGTGGGGTTCTCAGCATCTCTCAAAGGCACTTAGGAAACTGGCTGCAGGAAGATGAGTAGCAGCCGGAGAGCACCCCAGAGACCACTCTTTAACATCTTATTCCACATGATTACATATTCGACTACTTTGAATTCTCTGGTCACCCATGGGAAGGTGGAAAAAAATATTCTGGGTGGGAGCAGGGGCAGTGGATGAAGCTGGTCTGACATTAAAAATGCGCCGCAGATATTTCCCTAAGGTGAAAAAGCCCCACAATCATAATTTAGGCAACCAGGAAAGAGCTGCAAATCTAAAATATGAGGTTGAATTTCCATGTGACATATGATCATTCCTTTCAATACATTAAGAATTCTACTTTGCATTAGCAAGAACTTCTTTTTCTTGAATCTTTCATAAATGACTTTTAAAAATATTCCTATTGTAACCAGGTGGGTTAACTCATAACCTTCCTTTCCTCTAGACTAAAAATCCCCAGGAATTGTGAGTAAATGTCTGACATTTTGGTTAATTGGAGTTGGTGTTGGGGACTTTTGAGCATGGGTGGCTATAGGCATAACCTTTGGTTGTCTTGACTAATGTGGTTTGACAGAATTCAAGTTGTGTTGGAACGTATGGGCAGAGGCAGAGGAATTTAGAAAACACAAAATTGTTTATTAGTCTTGCATGTTGTGACCTTTCAATGGCAAAATATAAAGAGAACTTTGTAAAAATCATATGTTTCAATGATAGAGATAGAATAAATAGAATATGAACAAATAGATAATAGAAAATACAATTGTTCAAAACATATTGAACAAAACATATTGAAGGGTTGAAAGTCCTTATCAACGTTTCCATTTCTCCTTGGAATATTTAAGAGATCCTAACTGAGCTGTGGGGCCAGAAAGGGGAAGATTAACCACAGAAGGAAGGAAGTGAATTAGGAAGAGGAGGAACTTGGAGAATAAAATAAAGCAGACTTGGAGGTGAGAAGTTTACACTCAGCACAGCATTATCTAGAAAATATTGCAGACCACAGCTGATGGACCATGCAATAAAGCAGCATCAGGAGACTCTAACATGAGAGTGAGGGCAATGAGTGTTTTGGCCACAGAGAATTTCAGTGCAAGCTATATTCAAAGGTCTAACCAGCACTGCTCGGCAGCGATATGTAATTGAACTTTTTCTAACAGCTACATTTAAAAAAGCAAAAAGAGGACGTCAGAAACATGGCAGAGTGAGAGATATCCCCAGATCTCTCTCCTTGAAACAAAAATAAGCTGAACATCTAAAATTTAACAACAACAAAAAACACACCCAAACTGCACAATAGCATGTCTCAGTGTGAGATCTACGCATAAGAGTTACCACAGGTCAGAACCCCAGGTGTCCGGCAGTGGACTGGGAAATACAAAGAAGTTGCCTCTCACAGGCAGAACTCCCTGTAGGAGAAGTAGGGAGGAGAGAAGTTGAGGCGAGCTCCCTAAATAACTCTTCCTGGGAGAGCTGTGAGCTCCATGTGGCCGGTGGCAGTGCCCAGGCATCAGGGCAGAAAGCAGAGAAGTGAGGATGGCAGAGAAGTGGGGACAGCAGAGAAAAAACAGATGATTATTATAAGCCACAGTTGCAAAACATGAGGCTGAGCCACATCCCACATCCTTCAACCCAGAGGGCCCCTTCCCCCATATCCTCCAAGGCCAAACATCGTGGAGCCCCAGGGGAATATGAACAAAAACTACTGAAACTTTCGCTAACACTGACAGGGACTGAGACTAAGGGTAGCAGGCGTGATTGAATATCTACAAGAAATAAAAGCATTATTAAGACTTTATACAAAGAAGGGATCCAATAGGATTAGATGCCACTTACTGGAAACCAAAAGAAAAATGCCATCTTAGGAACAGGCTAAAGGGACACCTTTATAAAATAAATCTTTCTGTAAAAAAAAAAAAAAAAGCAGACCACACTTCCCTTAATGCCCAGGAAGAGAAATAGTCCATTAAACACCATGAACAACCAAGGTGACAAGTCATCTCAGAAAGAAAGAGAAAAATCTCCAGAAAATAAGCTTAAAGACATAAAAATATGCGACTTAGTATCAGAGAATTTAGGATGGTACTTCTGAAAAAACTCAATAAGATCCAAAATATTTCATATCAATAATTAAGGAATTGAAAAAACAATTAGATGAGTAGAATGAGTTCTTTAGCAAGGAGACTGAAAACCTCAAAAGAACCAAATAGAACTTCTGGAAATGAAGAACACACTGAAAGAGATGAAAAAATAAATAGCAAGCCTGAAAAATAGAGGTGACCAAATGGAGGAAAGGATCAACGATATCGAAGACAGAAATATAGAAATAAATCAGAAGGAAGAAGAGAAACCGAAGAATGAAAAATAATGAAAGAGAAATACAACAACTAGCTGATACCATCAGGAAAGGAAACATAAAAATAATGAGCATTCACAAAGGGAAGGGAAAGGAGCAGGGGTTAGAAAGCATTTTCAGACATATAGTTGATGAGAATTTCCCAAATTAAGGAATGAGCTGGATCTTGGAATTCGGAAGTCGACAGAACACCCAATTATCTAAACCCAAAGAAGCCATCACCAAGACACACCATATTAAAATTATCAAAAATCAATGACAAAGAAAGAATTTTCAGGGCAGCTAGGGAAATGAAGACAGTAACTTATAAAGAAAAACCCATTAGATTATTATCGAACACCTCAGCACAAACCTTACAAGCCAGAAAGAAGTGGAATCAAATATTCAAACTATTAAATGAAAGGAATTACCAGCCAAGAATAATGCATCCAGTTAAGCTCTCCTTTAGATACGAAGGAGAAGTTAAGACCTTTTGAGACATACAAAAATTGAAGGAATTTTCCACTACGAGGCCTCCATTATAGGAAATACTGAAAGGGGTCAGCTCACCTAAAACAAAAGGAAAAAAAATACATAATTAGGAGTAAAGTGACTAGCAGGTAGATAGAAGCAGAGGAGTGCAATCCTTACCAAGAACAGGGCATTATACACTTAAACCATAAGAAGAGATCTGCTACAGCAAGATACTAATGAATGTTCAGTATACATAGGGACAAATTGAAACAACAATGACTGAAAAGGAGAGAATTCAAAGATCCAAATTCACAAAGAGGAATGGAGATAAAGCACAAGAAGAAAAAAGTGGATGACTGTATATATATATAACTATCCTTTTCATATTCGTAATGGTAACCACACGCTGAAGATTCAGAACTGAAGTATATAACATAGAACAAGAAGAACCAGAATGTGTATGTATGTGTGTGTGTGTGTGTGTGTGTGTGTGTGTGTGTGTGTGTGTGTACAACTATCTTTACATATTCGAATGGTAACCATACAGAAGATTCAGACCTGAAATACATAACATAAAACAAGAAGAACCAAAGGGAAAACCCACAAAAGCCAACCAAAATAAAGAAAACAGAAACACAGGGAAAAGGAAGCAATGGAAACACCGAGCTACCAGAAAGCAAAAGGTAAAATGGCTATAAGAAGACTTCATATTTCAATAATCACCCTAAATGTAAATGGACTGAACTTACCAATAAAAAGGCACAGAGTTGCAGAATGCATTAAAAAACAAAACCCAACCATATGCCGCCTGCAGGAGACACATCTCAGTTCCAAATACAAATATAGACTCAAAATGAAAGAGTGGAAAATGACATTTCAAGCAAATGGCATTCAGAGTAAAGCAGAGTAGCGTACTAATATTGGATGAAATAGACTCCAAAATAAAAAAGGTAAAGAAAGTTACTGAGGGACACTTTATAATGATAAAGAGAATCATGCACCAAGAAGACATAACACTTATTAATATCTATGCACCCAATCAGGGAGCCCCGAAATATGTAAAGCCATTACTAACAGAACTAAACAGAGAAACAGACCAAAACACTATCATAGTAGGGGACCAAATGCCCCACTGTCAGATATGGACATATCATCCAATAGAAAATCAGTAAAGAAATAACATCCTTAAATGACACATTAGACCAACTGAACCTAATTGACATTTATAGAGCCTTTTATCTCAGAATGGCTGCTTATACATTCTTCTCTAGTGTACATAGAACATTCAAAAGATTGTCCACAAACTGGGACACAGAGGTAGCCTCAACAAATATAAGAGTGTTGAAATCATACCAACCATATTCTCTGATCATAATACTTTGAAGCTGGAGATTAACTGTAAAACAAAAGCGGGAAAAACCCCAAATACATGAAGATTAAACAACATGCTACTGAAGAATGACTGGGTCAGAGAAGAAACAAAAAGAGATCCAGAGATACATAGAAATGAATGATAATGATAATACATCATATCAAAACTTTTGGGACATAGCAAAAGCGATAATAAGAGGAAAATTTATACAGTTACAGGTCTATCTCCAAAAACAAGAATGAGCCCAAATAAACAACCTAATGCTTCATCTTAAAAAACTAGAAAAGAAAGAACAAATGAAGCCTAAGTCAGCAGAAGGAAAGAAATAATCAAAATTAGAGCAGAAATAAATGAAATTGAAAAAAAAAGAAAGAAAAGAAAAAAGAAATGCAACAAAGAGCTGGTTCTTTGAGAAGGTTAAATTGACAAACCCCTGGCTAGATTCTCTAAAGAAAACAGAGCAAGGACATAAATAAACAAAATCAGAGATGAAAGAAGGGAAATTATGACAGACAACACAGATATACAAAGGATAATATAAGAATAATATGAAAAAATATATAACACCAAATTTAATAAGTAGAAGAAATGGATCAATACTTAGAAAAATACAACCTTCCTAGACTGAATCAAGAAAAACTGGAAAATCTAAATAGACCGATCAGCAGTATGGAAATTGAAACAATCATCAAAAACCTACCAAAAAGTCAAAGTCCAGGAACAAATGGCTTCACCAGTGAATTCTACCAAACATTCTAAAAAGATTTAATACCTATTCTCCTCAAACTCTTCCAAAATAATTGAAGAAGAGGCAGTACTTCCCAACTCATTTCATAAAGCCAATATTACCCTGATACCAAAACCTGGTAAAGATAACACAAAAAAGAAAACTACAGACCAATATCTCTCATGAACACACATGCACAAATTCTAAAGAAGATACTAGTAAACTGAATACAACAACATATTAAAAAGATTACATACTACAATCAAGTTGGCTACATCTCAGGGCACAGGGATGGTTCAACATATGCAAATCGATTCACGTGATATACCACATAAACTAATTAAAAAATAAGAATCATAGGATCATATCAATAGATGCAGAAAAAGCCTTCGACAAGATACAGCATCCATTTATGATCAAAACACTTCACAAAATCGGTATAGAAGGAAAGTACCTTAACATAATAAAGGCCATCTATGACAAACCCTCAGCCAACATTATACTTAATGGTGAAAAACTAAAAACCTTCCCTCTAAGATCAGGAACAAAGCAAGGCTGTCCACTATCACTACTGTTATTCAATATAACATTGGAGATCCTAGCAAGTACAATCAGACAAGAGAGAGATATAAAATGTATCCAAATAGAAAATGAAGTCAAACTGTCAGTATTTGTGGATGACATGATTCTCTATATAGAAAACCCTAAAGACTCCACTAAAAAACTACTAGAAACAATAAGCAAATACAGTACAGTTTCTGGATACAAAATCAATGTTCAAAAATCTGTAGCATTCTTATACTGTAATAATGAAGTGTCAGAAAAAGAAGTGGAAAAAATAATTCCTTTTGCAATTGCAGCAAAAAAAATAAAATCCACACATAAATTTAACGAAACATTTGAAGGACCTATATAATGAAAATTATACGACGCTATTAAAAGAAATCAAAGAAGATACAAAGAAATGGAAAGATATTTCATGTTCTTGAATTGGAAGAATCAACACAGTTAAAATGACCTTCTTACCTATAGCATTATACAGATTTAATGCAGTCACCATCAACATTCCATTGGCATTT
>NW_006440137.1:38226-54187 GCF_000325575.1 Pteropus alecto | reverse complement strand
AAATTAAAAAATTAAAAAGCTAAGGTAAAAATTCTAGTAATATATTTTATTGAATCCAATATATTCAAACTATTATCCAAGGGCTCAGTAGCCACGGGGGATGACAGACGACAGCATAGAAATCAGTCAGGCCTTTGGCGCCAGGGAAGCCTATCAGGCCGGAGGGAGACTGGACTTACGGAAACTAACATGTTAACTGATAATCTACAGAAGAGAAATTATAAATGTAGAAAATCCAATATATTCAAACTATTATCCAAGGGCTCAGTAGCCACATGGGATGACAGACGACAGCATAGAAATCAGTCAGGCCTTTGGCGCCAGGGAAGCCTATCAGGCCGGAGGGAGACTGGACTTACGGACTAACATGTTTAAATTAAAAAATTAAAAAGCTAAGGTAAAAATTCTAGTAATATATTTTATTGAATCCAATATATTCAAACTATTATCCAAGGGCTCAGTAGCCACATGGGATGACAGACGACAGCATAGAAATCAGTCAGGCCTTTGGCGCCAGGGAAGCCTATCAGGCCGGAGGGAGACTGGACTTACGGAAACTAACATGTTAACTGATAATCTACAGAAGAGAAATTATAAATGATTAGAAAATCCATTAAAAAATTTCTGCTTCATTTTGTAATCAAAGCTATAGAAATACTGGTGAGATACTATTTCTTACCTGTCAAAATATCAAAAGTTTAAAAAAATTGCAGTTTTTTGAAGGTGTGCTAAAACTCATATCCTGCTATGAGCAGTGTAAATTAGTATAATTCTTTTAGAAAACAGCTTAAATTTCATGTCAAGAGTTTTGAATTATTTTTTTCAACTTCAATCATTTATTGAGTGTTTTTAATATAACACATAATATGCTTAGCACTTTATGTATGAGTCTTAATCTTCACAACAACCTTATGAAATAGTTATTATTATCCGATTTTAACCCTATAAAAATAAACCAAAGTATGAAAAATATATGCATCAGTATATTATTATTAAAAGAAGTAAAAAATAGAAACCAAGAAAAACTGGGAAAAAACCTAAATGTCTCACAATCATAAAATCATTACTTGAGTGAACATACTCAATGGAATTGATGTATTTACTAAAGTATTCTTAAAGACTATGTAATGTCAGGGGGGAAAATGCATGTCTTAGTTTGCTACTGCCTCAGTAAGGCTGCATAACAAACAAGCACTAAATATGGGTGACATACAACAATAAATGTATTTCTCTTGTGTATGTTTGCCGGTTAGCTGGGGTATGGCTCTCTTTTTTTGCCTCAAGTAAGCTGGATTTGGTTGCAGGCTCAAGTATGATGCACTGTATTTATTTTAGAGCCCAGTTTGAAGGGAAGCTCTTCTCATTACATGCACAGCACATTTTAGGCATCTGCTTGCTTCATGTTTGCTAATGTCTCATTGGCCAAAGCAAGTCACATGGCCAAGCCTAAAGTTAAGTATCCTTTGGCTGCCATGAGGTTGTGGCAAGAATTTGTATGTATAATTCCATTACAGGGGAATAAAGAATTGCCACCAATAATTCCATCTACCACAGTCTGGTCTCCGTCACTGTTATTCACATCTCTCCCACATTTACTCACCTCCATCCCAACATCCCTTAAATTTCATTCTTTGATGGCATCAGGCTAGAGCAATAGCATCATAGGAGCTATATCAACTCCAGATGTGATTTCTCTTGGTCTGGAGACCCTTGAACTAAAAAGACATGTTATCTTCCCCGCCTCCCACACCAACATACAAAAGTGGAACTGGAACAAGATGACTACACTAAACATCCCTCTTCTAATAGCAAAGAAGTGCAAAGCATATAGCAGTCACAAGTTTATAGCAATTATGAAATGCTAGGAGGCAAGTGTCACCAGGTTCCTCTACCTTGGGGGAAGGAAACATTCTTGCATTAGGTCACATTACTGCTCCCCGGGAGTAGCTCCCCAGTCCAATCGTTTCCCAGGCTCTTGGTTCTGCTCTGTGGAAGGTTCTACTTTGCCCAAATACCCACTTGGCCAAGTCTAAATGTAGCTTTGGAGAGTGCGTCCAATTTGGTGGCTGAGCAGCATTCTCAGCCTGCTTCCTGCCTGAAGAAAGTTGGGGAAGAGGAGACCCTAGGTACTTTTATATTTCAAAGAGTCATGAGCACTCTTAGTTCAAGTGGACAGAAATTTCCTCAATACAATTTTTATCTCTGAAAATCCTAGGATTTCTGGGTTCTGTTTGTTCACCCTCAGTTCTGTTTGCCAACTAGCCATGGGTCTTTTCCTGAACTCATCTCTTAAAGTACCTTTTCAAGTGTAATTAGCAATAACCCACTTATTCTATTAACATTGTGCCTTAAAACTTGCTTGCTCCTTATCTGTCTTTTGGTTTACTGCAAGTAACAGTTACAACAGTGTTTTACATGCTATATAACATGGATCAACAGTTTTTCCATCCTCCTATAACAATTTTGTTGTTGTCTGCTCCTGGTCCCACATGCAATGACACAGGTTTTGGGATTTATTATTGCAGCATCCCATTTCTAGTAATAACTTCCTTCTTATTCAGTTAATGCTACAATAATGCTATGTAACAAACAACTACAAAATCTGAGAGGCATGCAGCAATAAACATTCATTTCTCACTTATGTGAGTTGACTGGAGTTTAGCTCAGCTGCTAGCTGAGCACCAGCTGGTTTAGCTCCTGGCCTTGAGTTGTGGTTGTCTGCAGCTGTGGCCGTTATGAGCTCTTCTCGTCATAGACAACCACATTGCAAGAAAACAAGCCCAACCACATCAGCACATTCCAAGCCTCTGCTTGCATCATGTTGTATTAATCATGCATTTTTATTCTGTAGTTTTGATGCTTTGACAGTGTGGGGCCCTGCTGACTCTGGAGGGAGTGTCCCTCCCAGGGCTAGCTAATTCCTAGAGATAGTAAAAACTTTGAGGAGTGTCCCTTTCATATGCAAAGCAATTCAGAGGCCATAACCCCAACCATCTCTTTTATTAAGCCCTTATATTCCAGGCCAATATTCCCCTGACCCAGTCACCCCCCGGGCCAGTACCTATACCAAGAGTCCATTAAAATTATTCCAACTAGCCAATCTTGTTTATCCTGCCTCACCTATTCCTTCCCACAGAAACCACAGTAAAGCTGTTACTCACACTTCCCCTCTCACTCCCTCTGCCTTCTGACTGACCCCGATGCTTCCCTGTGTGTCCTGCGGTATGGCATGCCCCTTCTCTTGAGATTTGTGAGTATAACAAGCTTTCCTCTCAATGGTTATTTCCTGATCTGTTGGCCTTGCCATACCTAAGTAATGAAGCCTACATTGAAAAACACCTGTCCACTAGTATCCCTTTGGACAGCTTGTCACTTGGCCAAGCCCAAAGTTAAGGTGTGGGGGCTTACTCTCTGCCCACCAGTCTGGCGAGAGTGAATGCATATTTCTATTAGAAGGGAGCAAAGGATTGGACACTGTTCATCAGAGTGGTAAGAGTGTGGACGTATAATTGTATTACTATGGATATGTAAGTTTATTATAAGGGAGTGAAGAATTGGAACCAATAATTTAATCTTCCATACTGTGGAAGTAGAGGATGTTAGAAAAAATTGAGACACGCAATATGATTTCAAATATGTAAAATGGACTCTATGCAGAATAAGAAGTCTTGAAAGAAAGACATTAGTATGGTAATAGCCTATGTCTATGTGTGCTAGGACTGTGGATCATTAAAATTATTCTTTCTTACTGTATTTTACTAATTTTGTGAGAATGTATTCATTTTATAATTTAAAATGGACTTTTAACTATAAGCTGACTCTCCTAATTGTAAGCTGACAAGGTCCTTGCAATCTGTGAGAATATATTCATTTTATAATTTAAAATGGACTTTTAACTAGAAGCTGAGTCTTCTACGTATGAAACTAAAATTGCTGGAATATCTTCTGCTTAAGATCAGTAATGGTCCTAAAAGCACGATGAGGAGGATTTGCTTCTGACTCTAGCAGTGAGAACAGAAAGGTTTCCAGGGCAGGGAACCATGCAGGATCTGACACGGACCATCCTCTTTTTCTCTTCTGATAAAAGGGTGGTGCACAGATCACCAGTACTGGCATCACTGGGCACTCGTTAGAAATACATAGCCCCAGTCTTCACTCCGGAATCACTAAATCAGATCTGCATTTTAAGAGGAATCTCCAGGTGGTTTGTATGCACTAATCTATTCCACACTGTTTATTATAACATCATTTAAGGTAAACACATTTTTACTTCATGATTCAAATTGGTAAGAATTATTATTTTAAAATGAAAAATAGGCAGATAGAGGAATAGATAGGCAAATAGATTGCTGGCCCAATGATTAAGTCCCAACAATTTTCACACAATAAAAATGAATTATTCAGTCTATAATAGTTATTGAATGCCAGTTTGATGTGGGCCCCTGTTCCAAATATAGTAACATTTTCCCCTAAAATTATAACACAGAACTGTAAGTCTGGGAGATATTAGGATGTTAATAGTTGTCCCACTGTATTAGTTTCCCATGGCTGCTGTCATATATAACCACAAACTTGGAGCCCTAATATAGCACAAATTTATTATCTTACCGTTACGGTGGTAAAAGTCTAAAATGGATCTCACTGGGCTAAAATCAAGGTGTCAGCAGAACTATGTTCCTTCTGGAGGCCCTAGGGGAGAATCCATTTCCTTCCCTTTTCCAGCTTCTACAGGCTGCCTGCATTCCTTTTCCTCCTTCCTTTTTCAAAGCCGGCAAAGGCCAGTAGTGTTTCTCATGCTGCTTCATTCTTAAATTGACTCTCTGCCTCCCAATTCCACTTTTAAAAACTTTTTTGATTGTATTGGGCCCACCTAGATAATCCAGGGTAATCTTGCTATTATAAGGTCAGCTGATCAGAAACCTTAATTCTATTCACACAATTAATTCTCCTTTCCCATGCAAAGTTCCAAGATAAGAACACGGGAATCTTTGGGAGGTGATTATTTTGCCCACCACACCCATGAAATAGAGATATGGTGGTCACATAAATCTGCAAATAATATTTCCTCTTGGAGCTTTGCGATGTACATCAGTATAGAAAAGGCTCCGAGAATTCTTGAAGAAGTCTTAACTTTGCCTAATCCAGGAACCCTTCTTTCTTTTACATGCACATTTCTTGAAGCCGAGCCTGAGAAGTATGGAGACATTCAGAGTAAATGAAAGAACTGGTTTCTGCCCTAAAGGAGTTGAAGAGAGCTTTTTATTTTTGTAATCGCGTATTGCAAATTAATCTCGACTTCATTAGTGCCGAGGGAATGCAGGGAGAAAGACTGAGTAAGAACATCTGTGGAAACCAGAAGCTCTAATTATCAGGCTGTGGTTCCATTATAAGGCAACATCGAGTGTGGCAGCAATTGTGGGCGTCTACTCTTATTTCCATTTTTACCAGTGACATATTGTGGTATAACGAATAATTTAAAAAAATCTGTCCAGGTCACTTTGCTAATCTCTATAACTCCATTTCTCATTTGTGAAATTGGATTAATGGTATCTCTTTTATCCAATACTAGTGTGGGTTTTTAATTAATGGTAAAATGCTTTTTGGCATCTACATGCAGAAAGAGTTATTAAATTTCAGTGCCAAATATTACGAGAGTAATGAGGACTAGCTCACCAATATTTCATTACATGTGCAACTTTTTCATTAGTTTACTGCATAAACCATCAATGGCTACATACAGTATTAATCCTATAGCCAGAACAACCAGCTGCTTTCATCTTTTAGATAGCTCATGTCGAACTCAAGAAACATAAACTAGAGAAAGATGTGTCTTGTAAAAAAAAAAAAAATTCCAGAAGGCATTTGTTTCATGTGGTGAGCATAATGATTGCTTGCAATAAAAAAGCCTTGAAAGATCTCACTTGTTCTAAAATTATTCATGCAGCAAGTATGCTATTGATGACAATCTGTTTTTAGGATAATATATTATAAACTGTTCTGAACCTACTCGACAAAGCATAGTATAATGCTTGCAAACTTCCCCAGGACCTCTTTTGCTAAGATACCTATTTGCTTCCTTGATTAGGAAAAGCTAAAGAATGTAGGCATTTTAAAAAGAGAAAGTACAAATCAGTTGTTATCTACTATGAACTGGAACTTGTAATTTTAAAGAGACAGAAGAGGGAGATTATTAAAATCTCTGACTTACATTCTCAATAACCTTATTTATCTTAGTACAAATGCTGTCCTTGTGAGCCCCTAATTTGTGTGTATGACACAAAGGAAGGCGATCTATTTATTTTACAAGTTGATAAGAGCAAAGGGGCTTTCCCAGTTCTGATCTTAAATTTGGCTTGGGATTGCTCTAGGTTTTCAAGCAACTACAGTCGACCCTTGAACAACACAGATTGGAACTGCATGAGTCCACATATAGGCGGGTTAGTTTTTCAATAAATAGAGCCCATTTTAACCTTTGCTTTCACATTCACAGATTCGACCAAGCACACATGGAAAACAGTGTTTTTTAATTCCAAACTGCCATTTCCCAACCATGAATCCCCAGCTTCGGATCGAAAACACTGATTTCAATGCATAGTTAGCTGAATCGGTGATGTCCAGGGCTGACTGTGGAGTCAGAAGTTATACCTGGATTTTCTACTGCGAGAGGTCAGAGCCACTAAATCCCACATTGTTCAAGGGTCAAATGTATTCATATTTCAAGTGAGTATTATTATTTAGGTTTTTTTAAGGTTCTTGTTTTTGTAGAGTATGTAACACATTAACATATTTTACTTTAAAAATAGTTATTGTGGTTGTTATACCAGGATGAATCCACATGAAAAGAAAGTTGAAATACATATTAAAAGATGTGTACCCAAATCTTAAAGGGGTTAAATATCTTGTTTTGCTCAAGTTTTGTTACAATTTTAAATTGAGTTTGTATATACGTGGACTGAGGGGAAAATGGCCTACTGAAACATTTATTTTGTGTTGTCATCTATTTTCACCATCTGCAAGATTTACTAATTATTATATGAAAGATGCTTTTTATCCTCAATAGCAGGATTTTTTCCCCTTATTTGCTTTCCCTCCACTTCATTTTGCCTGTAGATGTAATTTGGGTAAATATTTAAAAATAGGTGAATCAAAGTTTGGTTGAAGTTGAAGAGAACAAGCAAATAAATTGATAAATATCTTGGTCTTCTTTATAAGCTAGGTTACAAAAATAATTATGTAAAATAAAATTAAAAAATAGGCGTAGACATCAGAGTAAAAGAATATGGTTAGAGAAAAGTAAAATGAAACCAAGCATGAGGTCACACTTAAAATGCACTCTACTCTTTTAACACACAAACCCTTATTCAGGCTAACAGCTATATTTACATTTGGTTCTGTATTTTTTAGCAGTCTGTGAAATGAGGGGAAATAACCTGAGAATCTTCTCAAAATAAAAAGAAGCCAGTTATTCAGCTGGAGTCTATTTCTAACAATGAGGCAAGAGGAAAAAATGAAACTCTGACTCTATATCTGTGTCTTACTGTCTTTCTGTGTCTGTCTCTCTCTCATTCTGGGATTGAGCGTAATGGCTGAGTTTATGCAGTTGAGTTCTCTGAAGTTAAGTGAGCCTATGATACAACTCTATTGATCTCTGAATTGGGCTGTCCAAAGAACACAATTTTAAAATCCACTTATCGTTTTATTTTCAGTTCAGAGGGTAGTGGTGTAGCTGATCATCTGAAAATATCAAATGATACAACAGAATTTTATTTTATATCTGAAAGGCAACCATGGGACTTTAAGACAAAATCCAACACAGTTCATTAGAGATGCTAAACCGGTCACGACCAGCTGGCACTGCAGAAAACTGAAAGTCACCAACAAAGGGAATTATCAGTGAGAGCAAAGAACTAAGGGAAAGTCCTCATGCAGTCATTGATGGATGACTGGTTTGCCCCAGTGGTACAGGAGTTCTGTGTGTGCTTATAACTCCGAGACAGCAACATCTAGAGAATCCAGTAATTTCCACCATCAATTATTATGGGTGAAAGTGGCTCTTGATTTTGAATGCTCACATGTCACAGTGCCTTGGAGATGTGGATCTGGTCCTGGCTCTGTTACTAACTAGCTCTGTGAGTCTGAGATAATTGCTTTCCCATTTCCCAGTCCATTTCTCCTCAATACAGTTTGAATTGAACTAGATACCCTTCAAAGGCCAAACCTACAGTTTAAGCAAGGTAGTAATATCCTCTCTAAACCTCATGTACATAAACATATTTTTTTATGCCTTTCTAAAGCCAAAGTGAATTGCTCATAGCCCATATTTCAATGATGAGAGAAGGGGAGGAAGAGAGAGAGAAACTAAACACTAAACAAACTAAGCAAACAAACAAGAAACGATTTTAATCTTATCACTTCAAAGTATCTTATTTTGTTCTGGTTTAAAACTTAGTCTTTTGTTTTTAGAGTCACAACTCAAGCTCTCTGTTAGGGCTGTCTTTTCCTCGCAAGGGTTCTACCTTGTTCTCTTAGTCCTTGCTGCTGTCCTTGATGTTCTCCTCCTCTGCTTTGTTACTCCTTCTTTTCCTTACGATAACTTCTGGGCACCAGGGGAAGCCTATATAGTAACATGTGAGAAGAGATGGGGTCTGGCCTATTTGGCCTCCACATGAGCATCTCATTCTCACAGCGCCAGCTTCCTCTCTGCACTGCCAGTTTCCACTTATCCTTCTGACATGCACCACCATCTGCTGCTGGTGCCCTTGGTTGTAGCCATGCCATCCAATCTTTAGGTCTATGGACTTTGTGCCCTCTTTATCCTGGCCCTCATCCTTCTCAGCTTTCTATCCCCTCTGCAGCATGTAGGAACTGCTGGATAGGAGCCATCCATGAGGAGTAAGGAATTTTAAGGCTCTCTACCTAAATATGCTATGCCTCCATTTCCATTCCCTTGAATCTAAACTATGTTGGCTTAGGGAATATAGCGATATCTCTTTTTCATTCCCTCTCTCCCACCCTCCCTCCCTCCCTCCCTCCCTCCTTTTTTCTTTCCTTCCTTCCTTCTTTCCTTCCTTCTTCTTTGTATACTCAGATTCTTCTGTCCTCAGATCCTCAAACCCCCTTAGGAGTTTCCATTTTGCACCAAACTAGTCTCAATCCTGGAAAGGAGGGTATTCACCTATACCTGTCTTTCTTTTCTGTCTCTCGGTTGGGAGGAATGCTTTTTTTTTTTTTGATGGGATATCATATTCATATTCTATCACATATTCTATCTTTCTGTTTCATACTAAGCATTCTATATTCAAGCCCTCTCAGTTTTAATGCTTTGAAGACTACAAAGGAATTTCACCCCCCTTAACCTAGTTTGCCTCTTGCAAATTAGAAATAAAAAAGTCTGGTTTTATTGTCTTCAAAATGTGCATCATCAGCTAATTTAAGAAGTTAGAAGCTGAAATTTGACTACTTTCTTACTTGTTTCTAAGCAAGAGATTCCAAGACTTCTATGAGCAGAGGATAAAATTCTCTAAAAATATTAAAAAATAGAATTCAGCTATATAAAAAATAATTCTATACCATGATCAAATGGGGTTTATTCCAAGGCTTCAAGGCTAGTTCAGCATTTGAAAATCAGTGTGAGCATGTTAACAGGCTAAAGAAGAAAAATCACATGATCATATTAATGATGTAGGAAAATCATGTGATAATATCCAACTTTCATTCATGATTTAAAAATTCTTAGGAAAGTAAGAATATAGGAGGAGAATTTTCTCAACTTGCTAAAGAATATCTACAAAAAGCCCCAGCAGCTAACCATTATACTTCACAGCAAAAGACTGAATGTTTTCCCCTTCAGATCAGGAAAAGGCAAGGATGTTTACTCTCACCACTGCTACTTAACAGGAGAGGTGGAAACTGTTTCCCTTCCATTATCTGCAGATGTTTTAAAGTCTCTTCCTCTCTACCCTATGATACTGGTTCATTCTTCTAAGTTTGTGGACAAACCTTTGAAGGATTGTTGGAATCAGAATACGATTGAGAGCACAAACAAACTTCTCACAGAAACTAGTTGGACATTTTTCATTTTTCCAAAAACAATTTTATTCAATTTTGCTCTTCTTTATTCCCTGGAAATAGCAGTTCCATAAATTTCTTCCTACTTTGCAAGTACTTGCTATTCGGAAATTAATTGGCACAGAACATGAGCAACCATTTGACCTCACTATCAATATCCTCCCCAGTTTCTGTTTTATGTTATCTAGCGGTGAGTGAGTTTTTTGGAAATGAGTATTTTGCGGGGAATGGAGGAGAGAATCATACCTTTGACCTGCTTAATGATGGAATTACCTGTGAGGATGCTATCAGTTTACCCCTCACTCTAAATAGTAGGAGAACAATCTTGTTTCCTAGGAGACAATCACCTTACAGGCTACCAAAAGGAAACCAGGTCTCTGAAAACTTAATCTGGTAACAGGTGTGTTTGTATCCTTAAAACTCTAAGGTTAGGAGAGTATATTTTGCAAGTCATGAAAGAGAGATGATCAGATTAATGATCGATTTATGCTTCTTAAAGAACTGGTATAAAATAATATTCCATAGTCACAGCCTGAAGAATGTAGAGCCTGTGGTCAATTTATGATACAACTGATGGAGCAGTACCCTCTAGTGGTCAGAGCCTGTGTTGCCGAATGAAGCAAAAGGGCATCTTGTAATTCGGAAATTAAGGCTAAGGAAATAGAGTCTTGTCTTAGTTTGGGCCACTGGTAACATCTGATGTCCAATACCGTGGCTGTAATAATATGCAAGATGTTACCACTGGGGGAATCTGGATAAAGGGGTCATGGGATCTCTGTATTATTTCTTACAACTGATTAATCTACAATTATCTCAAAATAAAATAATTTAAAAAAAGTAAAAAGAAGAAAAGCAACAATGATCCTATATTCAGTACCTATGCCCCATATACACTTTCTAGTACCTAGAACAGTTTCTGGCACATAGAAGGCACTTACTTTATTTAATAAAGAAGACATAACTGTGAACAAATAAGACATAAAGTACGCAATGTCACCTAGCTAGAAGGCAATCTTGGATTCGAATAAGTAAAGTTATTATAGTCCTGATCAGAGCACTTCTGAGATTTCCTTACCTGTGAAATGAAGATAATAATTCCAGCTCTGTCTACTGCACTCAGTTGCCATGAGACCATTCATTTATTGTCAAATATTTGTTGAATACCAATCATATATCTACTGTAAACACAATGGTGATGACAGATATGTTCTTGCCCTCATGAGTTTTATATTCTAATGAGGGAGACAGAAAACAAATGGACAAAGAAACAAAGTCAATCTAAATTGTGCTAATGGCTCTGAAAGCAATGATGGAAGGGTTGAGATAGGGAACCAAAGTTTGGGACAGTAGAGGGTGTGTATTGGTGTGACCTTAGCTGCTGTAGATAGAGGAACAGGGTAATTAGCAAGAGCTCAGAGAAGGTATAGGTTACTTGAGATGTACTGAGAGCTGGTCATTGGGAAACATTGGAGAGGATGGGAGACTAGATTGTTCCAGATGGGACAATATGTGTGAAAGCCATGTGGTGAACAGGAGCTAGTTGTATTTACAGAAACTGAGAGAAGGCTGCTATGAAGCCATCAATGAAGCTATATAAAAAATAATTCTATACCATGAAGGCATGGATCAAAATTAGGGAGTTAAAAGTCTCTGAAGCAAAAACTCTGATGCGTTTGCTGCATTTAAGTCAGTTAAAACGAAAGGTTTTATGAGAAAAATGCTTTAAATCGTCCCATTGGTCCTTTCCTTATTCCATGCCATGGGGACGTCTCTACTCCTGCCCATTTTCTAGGGTAGCAGGAGAGTTTATTAAAACACTTGGATTTATCTTTCAGTGTTTTCTTCTTTCCTGTTCTCCTGCACTCAAGTTTCAGTGCTTTTTTTTTTTTATCTTTTTTTTTTTGCAGTTTTTTCAGTCCTTTGGTTAAAACTCTAGACTATTTAAGGAATAAGGCTGGATGCCATTTTCCTCTTTCCATTGGCTCTCCATACCAATTATTTCTTTTAATTTTTATGCTTTTAAAAATTTATATAAACAAAACATAATATAAAACACAGGTAAACAAAGTAATATAAATTTAAATTACCTGTAATCTTGCTATGCGGGCATAAGTAAACATTATTAACATTTTAATGTATTGTCTGCAACCTGCTTTTTTCCTTTCTATTTTCCCTTGCAACTCATCTATCCTACCACTAGGTGATGGAGGATTGTCATAACATTGGTAGGTTGATTAAAATACAAGTAAACTCTTTTCCACTTTTTATACTTTTCAAAACACTCTTATTTAGACTTTAAAAGTTACTAGCAAAATCAGCTTTTAAAGAACCTAATGCCTAAGAGAAATGTATATGCTGTACTTATTATTATACAACTTCAAGACAATTCTATAATTAATTGTGTTGCCATTCATTTAAAGTTTATTTTGGTGTCAAAAATCTCTAGAAAATTGTATGTGATTTTGAGGACTCAATCATAATAAATAGTAAGATGTCTGCAGACTCTGATATTAACTGAAAGAATCATTTTCTTTTTTTCTTTCTGATATCTAGTTTTCTAAGTTTCCCTTATATCAGGAAGAAGATAAAAACAGCTATGGATTAAATTTTTTAAATCTCAACAACCTAGCAGAATATATAGTAGATGATAGATATTCAAGAAACATATTCATTTCTCTTATTTCCATTCTCCTTTCTGAACCTAAGAACATATAATCTGCCCTGGATTATTTTTTCCCAATTAAATGAAGATATTTTTCCTTATTCCACATTCACTCCCTCCCTTCCTACCTCTGTCTCTCTTGCAAGAGTTACTACTCTCCTCCACCTTCTCTCTAGGTAGGTATAAATTAGAATCTAGTTAGATAAACTAGTTCTTGCTAATTAACCTTGGCTATTTATTACTTTTAGCAAGCCTTCAATCAAGAAATATTTAGACCTAATATGCATCAGGAACTGTGGTTAAATCTGTTGGAGAAAAAATAGTAATAAAAATTATAAAAGACTAAGTAGCAATTGGTTTGCTTTACAATTCTTTATAGTTCTTTAAGAAATTCTACACTCCCCCCACCAAGTCCTATATCTTTTTCACATAACATTATATTTTGAACAGAAATTAGAAAAGTTTTAACTGATTTCATCATGTCCCAGTTGTCTTCTTTCTCTTTTTAAATATGTGACCTAAGAGGAATAGAGCAGGATTATGTATTTCTCACTTTTTCTCATGTCATTGGATGAAAAAAAAAATCAATCTTGACATTTAGATTTCCAACTGTTATACTATAAATATACAAAAATGTAATGCGACTGGAAAGTCTGAACAAAAAAAATTGTTTGAGGTGTCCCATTTCAAATATCAGCCTCATATATAGTCATTAAATAACTCATATAGTTTTAAAGATTTTATTTTTAAAATATGCCTTCCAGAGATATTTTCTTAATTTTCTGCTTCTCTCTCTCTCCTTCTCTTTCTCTCTTGAGTGCGCGTGTGCACATGCACACGTGAACACACACACACACACACACACACACACTCTTAAGAAATTAATTTCATTTTATCTCCTTGCATTTGGAACAAGTTTGGTAGCAAGCTTGGAGACAAAATGGAAAGGAGCCATTTAGCCTAAGAAACTAGACTGTAGCTTTCCTCTAATGAGAAATAATAAGATAGAGATGAGAAAATATTGAAAATTTCTGATAGTGATTTAATGTTACCCATTTAAGAGGCATCTGACAGTTTTAAATACGGAAAGTTTAGTTTCTCATCCACATCAACAGATATTAAAATGTCTACAATTCCTATGGCTATGTCATTCTGGATGTACATAATGCCTTTTTAAAATAAGACTCAGCAAAAAATCTCCATAAAAATCTGGAGGTTTGGAAGAAAAAAAATTACTTTTTTATGACAACTAAATACTTCTTAAATCATTAAAATGTTTCTTCACTTTAGTGATGTGTTCCCACTGAAGGTTAAATCTTGAATATAAAAATGTTTTCTAGCCTAAAGATTGGAAGCATTTCCTCTTCTTCCAGGCCCAGCCTCTGTTTCTCAAGGGACTTACTCTAAGTCCCATAGCTTTCTGGGGTGGAGCTGGGCCTAGAACCCTTGCCTGTGACACTCAATCCAATCTTTGTGCTAAGTTGTCCCATCAGTCCTGGAGGGCTCCAGCCTTCCCAACTTTTCCTCTGAGATCCTTTACGTTGAAAGGCACTGTGCTTCAATATTAGAGCAGGAACGATGAATCTTATCCTAAAGTGTTTAGACACAGAAATATAGCACTGAAACATAGACATAAACAAACATGAATGTCATAGTCTAGTCCTCAGTCTAGTATATACTATGCTTTCTGTAATAATTGTACTAATATTAACAGAAAACTTTGAAGCAGGAATCAAACCAGACAAAAGAATGGTGAGTCTTAATATGAAAGCTAGAAGTTATTTACCTAAGATACTCATATTAAGGCTTTCAATTATTTTCTGCTTATTTAAAATCATTGCATAAGAAAAGCATCAAACTTCAATAATTTGCTCCAGATCCTTACCTACTCCTAGAGTATAAATATGCTTCTGTCTTCCATTTTTTTCCACACAAGCAGCAATTCAGTCATTTTTCTTGTATCTTATTTAGACCATTGAGAATTCACATGTAGTATTCAACATTTCTTTTCTTTTTGACATATAAATAACTTGACTTCTATTAACTTTTTCAATTCTCCAACAATTGAGGAAATAGTAAGGGATTGGTCTCCCAAAACTTATGCTAAGCAACAAAAGAGATTTAGAGGGGGACAAAATTTCTGAAGTGATAATTCATTACAGCTATATTTTATGCTTTGATTCAGGAAATGATAGGCAAAAGCAGAGAAATCTGATATTTATTATTCTAGGATAAAAGCATGCCAAGGATCAATAGAAGGTGTCCTAAAAGCACGTATCTTGACTTTCAAAGAAGAGTGACTGAAGATTTGTTTAGAAGTGTTAGCATAGAGCTAAGGGAATGTTACCTTCCCTTAGGGTGACAGAAATATACGAAATTCTAGGAAGGAAAAAAGTAGTCTCAACTTGAAGATATTTCTAGAAAACAGTTGTTTTGAGGGATGTGGAGGAAAAGGAACCCTCATACACTGTTGGTGGGACTGCAAATTGGTACAGCCACTATAGAAAACGGTACAGAGGTTCCTCAAAATATTAAGAATTTATCTTCCGTATGACCCAGCAATCCTTCTACTGGATATTTACCCCAAAGACTTGAAAACCCATATCCGAAAAGATATTTGCAGACCGATGTTCATAGCAGCATTATTCATAGTGGCCAGGACATGGAAGCAGCCAAGATGTCCTACGATAGGTGATTGGCTAAAGAAGCTGTGGTACATATATACAATGGAATATTACTCAGCCATAAGAAGGGAAAATTTAGGTTTAATTTTGTGAGTAAATCTTCATCCTGAACTCAGAACTCTCATTTAGAGTGATTTCACGAGTATTAAGCAGTACTGCAAAAGAAATTATTTGTTCCACTTCTTTTTCTGATACTTCATTATTAGAGTATTGGAACACTATGGATTTTGAACATTGATTTTGTATCCTGAAATTTTTCTGTATTTGCTTATGTTTTCTAGTAGTGTTCTTGTGGAGTCTTTAGGGTTTTCTATATAGAGAATCATGTCATCCGCAAAAAGTGACAGTTTGACTTCTTCGTTTCCTATTTGGATGCCTTTTATCTCTTTCTCTTGCCTGATTGCCCTCACTAGGACCCAATGTTATACCGAATAACAATGGCAATAGTGGACAGCCTTGCCTTGTTCCTGATCTTAGAGGGAAGGTTTTTAGTTTTTCACCATTAAGTATAATTTTGGCTGAGGGTTTGTCATAGATGCCCTTTATT
>NW_006440137.1:35027-35996 GCF_000325575.1 Pteropus alecto | reverse complement strand
CTCCGTCATATTCAAAGGAGAGCTTTCCTGGATACATTATTTTTGGCTGGTCATTCCTTTTATTTAATAATTTGAATATTTGATTCCACTTTTTTTTCTGGCTTGTAAGGTTTGTGCTGAAGTGTTCAACAATAATCTAATGGGTTTTCCTTTATAGGTTACCATCTTCTTTTTCCTTGCTGCCCTAAGAATTCTCTCTTTGTTGTTGATTTTTGATAATACAGTGTGGCTTGGAGAAGGCCTTTTTGGATTGAGATAATGGGTTGTTCTGTTGACTACTTGAATTTCAAGCTTCAGCTCATTTCTTAGATGTGGGAAATTCTAGTGAACTATTTGTCTGTATATGCTTTCTAGTCCCTGCTCCTTTTTCTTACTTTCGATATGTTTTTATGTTTCTTCTCCTGATGGTATCAACAAGTTCTTGAATTTCTCTTTCATTATTTTTCATTCTTTGGTTTCTCTCATCTTCCTTCTGATTTATTTCTATATTTCTGTCTTAGTTATCATTGATCCTTTCCTCCATTGGTCACTATTTCCCAAGATTGCTATTACATTTTTTAACTCTTGCAGTGTTCATTTTTAAACGCTTGCAGTGTTTTCTTTATCTCCTGAAGGTCTATTCTGTTCTTTTTGAGGGTTTCAATCTCCTTGCTAAAGAACTCATTCTGCTCATATAGTTGGTTTTTTTTTTTCAGTTCCTGAAATTGATAAGACTTGTTTTGAAACACACTGAGTTTTTTCAGAAGTATCATTATGAATTCTCTGTCACTTAAGTTGCATATTTCTATGTCTTTAAGCTTATTTTCTGGAGATTTTTCTCTTTCTTTCTGAGATTCCTTGTCACCTTGGTTGTTCGTGGTGTTTAATGGGCTATTTATCTGCCAGGGCATTAATGGAAGTGTGTTCTGTCTCCCCATCCACCCCGAAAGAAGATTTATTATATAATAATCCCTAGCCTATTGCACAGAA
>NW_006440137.1:23471-34954 GCF_000325575.1 Pteropus alecto | reverse complement strand
AATTTTCTTGTAGATATTTAATCATGCTCACTACCCTCAAGCTCAGTCCCTGTCAGTATTAGCAATAGTTTCAGTAGCGTTTGCACAGATTCATCTGGGGCTCCACGTTGAATGGTCTCGGAAGGTATGGGAGGAGGGGCCCTTCGGATTGCGGGTTGGGGGCTGCTACTCAGCCTCAGTTTTGCAACCTGGCTGGTAAAAATCAACTGCTGTTTCTTTGCCATCCTGCTTCTCTGATTTCTGCTCTGATGACTGGGCCCTGCTGCAGGATGCATAGAGCTCACACCACTCCCAGGCAGGGCTGTTCAGGGAATTTGTCACACCTTCCTCCCTTCCCCTCCTCCTACAAGGAGCTCCTGAAGCTGTGAGAGGCAGCTTCTTTATTTCTCCCCATCCACCTCCCAACACCTGGAGTTCTGATCTATGCTAGCTTTAATGCTTAGATTCCATACTTAGACATGCTGGTGTGCAGGTTGGGTGTTTTTTTTTAGACATGCTGGTGTGCAGGTTGGGTGTTTTTTGAGTTTTAGATGTTCAATTTAGTGTTGTTTCAAGGGGACAGATCTGGAGACATCTCTCACTTCGACGTGTTTCTTCAAACTCTTGAGTTTACTTTTTTAAAGTCTATTCCAGATGTCAGATGCATGTTGGAAGTGGGGAGATACGTTTTTTGGATGAATGATAATTGAAACTTTTAGTAGTGTGATGTCAGTTGTAATAGAGAAGAGTGGATGGATTTGAGAGATTTTTAGAAGGTAGATTCCACAATGTTTAGAGATTGTTTGAATTTGCATGTATGCATGTGTGCAGGTACTATATCGTGTTGGATGAATGGTAGAAGCACAAGGGAGAAGAAAATATCAAATGTGGCTCCCAGATTTCTTAGTTGAGCAACTTTGTGAATGATAGCTTGCTTTTAAATGCTTATATAGAAAAATTTAAGATATGTAAGGCTGACAAACCTGACCTTCCTCATCAATCTTTTGAATCTGATATCTGTTGGGTTTATAGAGTATTCACATGTCTCCTATAAAAAGGCAAAAGACCCTGATGATGCTGGTGATAGACAACTCTTTAAAACATTTACAAATTAAAAAAAAATTTCGATTACAGTGAAATACAATATTATATTAGTTCCAAGTGTACAGTATTGTAAAACATTTTTAGTGAGATTTGCACACTAACTTCTAGCAAAGAATGAGGACATGGGTGCATGAGACTTGTCTGGGTAGGACTCTTAAAGTAGTGGGTGAAATGGGGAAATGGAGGACTGGAAAAAAAGACAGGCAGGTCTTTCTTGTTGGCAAATGTAGTTATTTTGCTGAAGAGGGTGGAGGTCCTAAGAAAGATAAATCATACATGTCTCCAGAAAAAAATGAAACTGACAAATGTGTAATGGCAATTGAAATCTATTCCCCTTTGCTTTCAGCCAGCTCCTCACCATTATGACATTCTTCTTTCACAAGCTTAAGAATCTAGTTGAGTTTCATTGTCTCATATGTCTGATTTCCTGCAACTTTCCCTGAAATATCTAACTCATAAGCCCATAATATATTGTCTGTGACTTAGTACCTCTTACTAACTAATGTAATGCTTTTAGAAAGCTGTCTCCAAAAGTTTTAGCTTTCTGCCACCTCTACCTTCCATTTCTTGCCATTCCATACCTTGAACTAAAAATTAACCAGCTCATCTGATTAAACAGATGAATCCCTTTATAAAATGCTCTAGATGGCAGTAGAGGAACTCCTTCACTGTAGTTGAAAAAGCCTTCCACGCAAGGGAATGCATATGGAAAATGGTCAACTTCCAGCTTTCCACTGTTATCTGAATTAAAGGCAGAGAAAATGTAAAAAAGGAAAAGTAGCACAGTGTGCTAAATGCTGGTTCATCAATTCAATATGCTTGGCATTCATGTCGCACAAGGAAAAGGTTTTTCAAGTACACTTGTCTCTTGTTTAATGATGTAAATGCATTTGTTTTCTTTTTCAGCCATAAAATTATTTTCCATTAAATGAACTTTGTTGTTTCCTCACTGAATTTCATTATTAAAGTGGGGATAATGTCATTTAGAAGAAAAAACTGTTCATGAATGTTATTAAATCACAAGAGTGAAGCAAACCTTTCGAAATAGCCCACTTAAAGGAAAATAATAATCTGCCAAAAACACTGACAGTAGTATTAAAATACTTATAAATATTTACAAAATATTAGTAACATGCTTTATACCAAATAAGCCATAAAATAGAAAACATTAAGAAAGAAAATACAATACCAGATTCTTTAGAAGTTAATGATCAACATTTCTCTCTTTTTACTCCTTAAATCTTCAGTAGTTTGGTTGAATTTTTCCATTGCCTTGAACTGCTTTATACCCTTTTGAACTATGTGTTAAATATAATTCATTAAAATTTTTTCTTCTGTATGTGAAGATGGCTGTTTCCAGGTATTAGCTCATACTGACTCTTTAATGTCCAAAGCAATGTTGTATTTATTTACCTGATGGTAGATGTTTCTTATTAGGTGATGCTATTATTACTAATATTTGCATAATGTGTTATAGAGAATTTTTCCATATATGTTATCTCATTTAATCTTTACAACAATGTTATGTAGAGATTATCATTGTCCCTATTTTACAGATGAGAAGCCAGGTCATAAAGGCTTAGTAACTTGTCCAAGGTCACATACATTTTAAGTGACAGAACTTTGACATGTATTTTTGTTTGTTGACTCTAAATCATGAGATCATTCCTCTATTACTCACTGTATCCTAAACAGTTAGCATATTAAAAAATTATGTTCACTTACAAAAAGTTAGAAAACAGAGGCAAAGAAAGAAGAACAAACAGTGGTCCATTGTAAATGGCCCTTTGAAGGTAGATAGGGAAAATATTGTGGAAGACCTTCTAAATCATGGAATGGGAATTTTAAGGCAATGGGAAGCCATCAAAAGGTCTTAAACCAAGGCAGGACACGATTTGCATTTTTGAAAAAAAATTCTGGTTACAGAGTGTAGAAAGTGGTTTGGAGAGAGCAAGAATGGCTGTGGGGAGGTTGGTGGGTAAATTAGATGGCTGTGTAGCATTTCAGAAAAAAAAAAGTGGTTTCAATTGGTGGCATGAGAAATGAGCAGATTTGAGCAAAATTCAGGAGTTAGAATCAATAGGCCTTTGATTGACTGTAGATTGGGGATAAAGGACAAGAGAATATCAAGAATAAAATTTAGAATGGGCAAGTGAGTGATTAGAGGTGTTAATAGTGAAACAGAAAATATTGGAAGAACATCTGATTTTTGCTGAAATGTTATTTGATCACCATCTACTTAGTCAATAATGAAATAATTCAAGGTATGTCAGAAACATGGTGGAGTGAGAGATGTCCCCAGATCTGTCCCCTTGAAACAACACTAAATCGAACATCTAAAATTCAACCAAAACACCCAACCTGCAGACCGTCATGTCTGTGTGTGGGATCTAAGCATAAAAGCTACCAAATGTTAGAACCCCGGGTGTCGGGCGGTGAACTAGGAGAAACAAAGAAACTGCCTCTCACAGCTGCAGGAGCTCCTTATAGGAGGAGGAGGAGGGGAAAAGTTGCGGCAAATTCCCTGAACAGCCTTACCTGGGGGTGGTGTGAGTTCTACGTGGCCTGTGGTAGGACCCAGTCATCAGAGCAGAAAGCAGAGAAACAGGATGGCAGAGAAACAACAGTTGATTTTTACCAGTCATGGTTGCAAAACAGAGGCTGAACCTCAGCCCCTAACCTTTAATTCAGAGGTACCCTCCTCCCACATCTTCTGAGACTGAACAATGCGGAGCCCAGGTGAATCTGAGCAAATGCTACTGAAACTGTTTGTTACACTTACAGGGTTGGAGACTGAGGGTAGGAAGTGTGATTGAATATCTATAAGAAAAAAAGGCATTATTAAGATTTTATATAAAGCGGATATTTAATAGGATTAGACGCCACCTACTGGAAACCAAAAAAAAAAAAAATGCCATCTTAGCAACAGGCTGAAGAGAGACCTTTATATAATAAATCTTCATTTTGGAAAAAAGCAGAATACACTTACATTAATGCCCAGGCAAAGAAATAGTCCATTAAAAACCATGAGCAACCAAGGTGACAAGGAATCTCAGAAAGAAAGAGAAAAATCTCCAGAAAATAAGCTTACAGATATAGAAATATACGATGTAAATGGCAGAGAATTCAGAATGGTACTTCCGAAAAAAACTCAATAAGATCCAAAATAATTCATATCAACAATTTCAGGAATTGGAAAAACAACTATATGAGCAGAATGAGTTCTTTAGCAAGGAGATTGAAACTCTCAAAAAGAACCAAATAGAACTTCTGAAGATGAAGAACACCTTGAAATAGTTGAAAAACAAAATAGCGGCAATGGGAAATAGAGTCGAACAAAGGGAGTAAAGGATCAGTGACATCAAATACAGAAATTTAGAAATAAATCAGGAAGAAGAGAGAAAATGAAGAATGAAAAACAATGAAAAGAACTAGCTGATACCATCAGGAGAGGAAACATAAGAATAATGGGCATTCCCAAAGGGGAGGAAAAGGAGCAGGGATTAGAAAGCATTTTCAGACAAATAGTTGACAAGAATTTCCCAAATCTAAGGAATGAGCTGGAGCCTGGCATTCAAGTAGTCAACAGAACAATCAATTACCTCAATCCAAAAAGGCCTTCTCCAAGACACATGTTTTAATATTATCAAAAATCAACGACAAATGAAAGGAATGACCAGCCAAGAATAATGTATCCAGAAAGCTCTCCTAAATAAAAGGAGAAATAAAGACCTTTCCAGACATACAAAAATTGAGAGAATTTTACACTACAAAACTTGCACTACAGGAAATACTGAAAGGGGTCAGCTCACCTAAAATGAAATGACAAAAAAAAAAAAAAAACAAAATTAGGAGTAAGGCGACCAGCGGGCATATTGAAGCAGAGGAGTGCAACTCTTACTAAGAACAGGGCTTCATAAGCTCAAACAATAAGAAGAGGTTTGCTACAGCAAGATAGTAATGAACATTTAGCATACATAGAGACAAATTGAGACAACAATGACTAAAGGGGAGAATTCTAAGATCCATAATTCATAAAGGAGAATGAAAATAAGGCACGCACAGAAGAAAATGAATGCCGTATATATGTAACTATCCTTTACATATTTGTAATGGTAACCACACACCGAAGATTCAGAATTGAAGTATATAACATAAAACAAGAAGAACCAGAGGGAAAACCCACAAAACTCAACCAAAATAATAATTAAAAAATACCCAGATATATAAGGACAAGGAAACAATGGAAACACCAAGCTACAAGAAGGCAAAAGATAAAATGGCTATAGGAAGACCTCATATTTCAATAATCACCCCAAATGTAAATGGACTGAACTCACCAGTAAAAAGGCACAGGATTGTAGATTGAAACAGAAAACAAAACCCAACCGTATGCTGCCTCCAGGAGACACATCTCAGCTCCAAAGACAAATATAGACTCAAAATTAAAGAGTAGAAAATGGTATTTCAAGCAAATGACATTCAGAGAAAAGTGGGAGTAGTGGTACTAATATTGGATGAAATACATTTTTAAAAAAAAAATGTAAAGAAAGATACTAAGTGACACTTTATAATGATAAAAGGAATCATGCACCGAGAAGATATAACATTTTTTAATATTAATGCTCCCAATCAGGGAGCCCCAAAATATGTAAAGCAATTACTAAGAGAACTAAAGGGAGAAACAGACCAAAACACTATATCGTAGTAGGAGACCTAAATACGCCACTGTCGGATATGAACAGAACATCCAAACAGAAAATTAATAAAGAAATAACATCCTTAAATGACACATTAGACCAACTGGACATAATTGACATTTACAAAGCCTTCCATCCCAAAACAACTGCTTATACATTCTTCTCTAGTGCACATAAAACATTCTCGAGGATTGACCACAAACTGGAACACAGAGGTAGTCTCAACATATATAAGAGGATCAAAATCATACCAACTGTATTCTCTGATTATAATATTTTGTAACTAGAAATTAACTGTAAAAAGAAAGCAGGAAGAACCACAAATACATGGGATAAAATAACATGCTACTGAAGAATGATTGAGTCAGAGAAGAAATAAAAAGAGAGATCAAGACACATAGAAACAAATGATAATGATAGTACGACATATAAAAACTTTTGGGACATGGCAAAAGCAGTCATAAGAGGTAGTTCAGATCATTACAGGACTATCTCCAAATACGAGAAAGAACCCAAAGATACAACCTAATGCTTCATCTTAAAAAACTAGAAATGGAAGAACAAATGAAGTTTAACGTCAGCAGAAGGAAAGAAATAATCAAAATTAGAGCAGAAATAAATAAAATGGAAAATAAAAAGAAAAATGGAAAAAAATAAATGCAACAAAGAGCTGGTTCTTTGAGAAGGTTAATAAAATAGACAAGCCTTTGGCTAGACTCTCTAGAGAAAAAAGAGAAAGGACACATATAAACAAAATCAGAGATGAAAGAGGGGAAATTACAACAGTGCAGAAATACAAAGGATCATACAAGAATATTATGAAAAAAATATATAACACCAAATTTAATAACCTAGGAGAAATGGACCAGTACTTAGAAAAATACAGCCTTCCTAGACTGAACCAAGAAGAACTGGAAAATCTAAATAGACCAATCAGCAATATGAAAATTGAAACAATCATGAAAAACCTACCAAAAAAAAAAAAAAAAAAAAAAAAAAAAAAAAAAAAAAAAAAAAAAAAAAAAAAAAAAAAAAAAAAAACTCGCCTAACTTGTAGACTGAGAATTGAGGTTGATCTTGGTTACTGGTTCTTTGAAAAATTTACAAAAGCTGTGAATGAAATTATGCACAGAATTTCAAGGGGTTCAAAACTCACATACCCTGGATTCCCTAGGGACTAATGGAACCCAAATATGAAAACTTCTGATATAAAGAAATCTCTCTGAGAGTGATAGCTGTTAAACATGAGAATGAATACTCAAAGAAGGAGACAAATTATTTTCTGTAAAGTTGCTTTGAAAATAGTTTTTCATGGAGACCTAATGTAGAGGACCTTTTATATATATAGTAATTAAGACTGCATTTTCTTAGTTATAAATTTGTCAAGTATATGAGCCAAATGGAGTGTGTCCACATTATCTAGTGGACTCATATTCAAGAGCATGCAATCAAACCACAGGCAGAACTTATTTGAGATCCTATTGTTTGTACTGAGACTTGACCTACCACTAATGAGATATGCAACAGAAGGCAATCCAGTCCCTTCTCTGGGCCTTCATTTCCTTATCTAGAAAATGAGAAGATTTGGATCACAGTTTCTTAGGTAACTTTTATTTCTGATAGTCTCATGTTAATGTACACCAAAGACACACCGGGATATGCAAGAAAATAAACATTACATACATCACTCATTTAGAATTAACGGGATTCATTTTTCTTATAAGTAGTAAGTCTTAAGAGTAATCAATATAATGGGGGCATGGGGGCTTATTGGGTATATAGTTTGTTCCAGGCCTAGCATATGCCTGACGAAAACTTATACCCAAAAAGTGAAGGTTTTTTTGTGAATTTTGAAGTCCACTCATTCTCCACGTCTACATCACTGTCCCAAAACACACACAGAAAACAAGCAAATAAACAAATGTTTAAGTTCTCTGCTGGAATGTTTTCATTAAGAAAATATAAGCATTTGATATGGAAATGGATGATAAGAGTCAACCTTGTACACTGAAGACTACATTTTTTTGAGTCTGAAGACTACATTTTGACATTTACCACTTTGAGCAACATGGTAAACATTTGTCTGATGATAAAAAGTTAATGGTGCTGGAACAACCAGATACCCACATGCAAAAGAATGAAGCTGGACTCCTATCTCCCACCATATACAAAACAACTCGAAATAGATCAAACTCCAAAAAGTAAGGGCTGAAATTATAAAAATTTTAGCAGAAACATAGGCAGAAATATTTGTGATCTTTTATGAGGCAATGGTTTCTTAGATTAGATACCAAAAGCACAAGCAACAAAAGAGAAAAACGTAAATTGGATAAGATTGTCAAGATTAAAAACTTCTGTGTTCAAAAGACACTATTAAGAAATGAAAAGAAAACCTGCAAAATGGGAGAACATTTCTGCCAATCAGAAGGGATTTGTATCTAGAATATATAAAGGATTGTTGCAATTCAATAATGACAAATAAGCCAGTTTTAAAGTGGGCAAAGGATCTGAAGAGACGGTTCTCCAAAGAAGATATACAAATAGCCAATGAGCACATGAAAAGGTGTTCAACATCATCAGCTATCAGGGAAATGCAAATCAAAGCCATGAAATACCACTTTATACTCATAAAGATGACTATTATAGAAAAGACAGACAACTGTTGAAGAGGCTGTGGATAAATTGGACTCACACACTACCTATAGGACTGTAAAATGGTGCTACCCCTTGGAAAGTAGTTTAGAAGTTTGGCAAATGGGTAAACGTAGTTATTATATGACCCCACAATTCTTTTTAGGTACAAACGAGAGAAATGAAAACATGGCCACACATAAACATGAATGTTCACAGCAGCATTATTCATAATAGTCAAAAAAGCAGAAATAATTCCAACGTCCATGATGACACTGATGGATGAATGAACTTCAGTATTTGCAAAAAATGGAATATTACTTGGCAATAATGAAGTATTGACATGTGCAACATGGATGAATGTTGAAAACTTTATGCTAATTAAAAGAAGTCAGTCCCAAAAGACCACATTTTATATGATTCCTTTTATATGAAATATCCAGAATAAACAAACTCATAGAAACTTAAAGTAGATTAGTGCTTGCTGGGGTGTGGGGACATGAAGGAACTTGGATAAGGTGGTAAGAGGTACAGTGATTCTTTTTGGAGTAATGAAAATGCTTTAAAACTGACCATGGTGATGGATGCACAATGCTATGAATATATAAAAGTCATTGAATGGTACACTTTAAGTGGATGAACAATATGGTATAAGAATTGTATCTCAAAAAAGCTTTAAAAAGAAAAAAAAAAGCTACCTACCAAACCCCTAAGCCGTTGGGCTCCCTGCCAACAAACTGGTTTAGAGCCAGAAGCTATAATTTTCTTGATTTGCGTAACAACCTTGTGAAGCACAATACATATAAATGGAACTTATTTGCTTTTTGTCCAACATGGTTTTGTACTAAATGTTTGAGTGGCTGTCCATTTGAATTCTTCAGAGACCTGAGGAATAAGCCCACCTACCCATTGTGGTTTGCCACCATTTCTCTCCTATTTCTCCAGTGTCCTACTCAGTATATCTGCATAGTAAACTCTCAATGGCTGTGTGTTGTATCAATGAATTAACACTGACTATATCAAAGAGTTTAAGGTGGTAAAATAGTAGTGTGCCTATCTAGGACAATGAAGTTGTAAACAGGTAACTGAAGAAAAAACGTTTTGCTCTATTTTCAACAACTCAGAAAACACTGTTTACGTAAAAACCTAGATCTAGTCTCTCATTAGAATTTTAACTTCATGTCAACCAGGAGATACAGTACTACTTTTGGAACTTCTAAATCTTAGTTACTCTTAGTTTAAAGAAAAAGAAAGCTTATCAAAACAAAGGAACGAGATGAAAGATTTAGTTAGACAAGCATTGCAGCTAAATTTAAGTCAAATTCGAACATTTAAATTTAGCATAGCATTAAAATGGCTCTGAGGAAAGCTTTTAAATACTCAAGTTTCAAGGCTAGAACAAAAGTTTACAAATTTACAAATTAGCTTATTCAAATTTGACTATTAATCCTGTTGTGGCTAGTCTGTACAATTTCTTGTCTCTGTACATGCCTGCAGCATTTATTTGTGGAGACATGCCTCAAAGACACTGGCTCTGCAAGGGAACAAGAAAGTCATTCTTAACCTCGCTTCTATGTTTTATTTTCACAGAAACGTTTCCACCACTGGGAGAGCCGAAGCTTCTACTGTTATCAGTGTGGTCCGTGAAGAGTATGATCTTCTATTTATTCAAAATCCTCCCATCCAGAATCAATCTGAACATTTGATTAAAACAAATGTCCTGACAACACAGACTACTGTAAAGGAACGAAAGTTCTGAATTTAAGACATGTTTTCACTTTTGGCTATCTTTCGTCTTTCTGTGAGGTATCTACTTTGAAATGAAATAATAAACATGAGAATCACTGTAATGTAGAAGAATGGGCACATGGCTAGTGGACATTCGATCTACATTTTGGACCCTGGTTCTACTACTTAACCCCTAAGAATTCTCTCCATAAAGTGTTACCCATGACAGGCTATAGCACGTGCCTGAATGTCTACGAAGCCTGGCTGAACCTCTTCCCTGCTCTAACTCTGTCTCTGAGCACAGGGAGGCCCATGGTCAGCAGTTCAGAACTTGACAAGACTAGCTGAAACCGGTGGCTTTCTAAATGAGCTCCGAAAGACTGAAAAACTCTTCATAATATAATCTCCATGAGAAATAATACAGTTACCAGTCCCACGATTGCTCACCGCTGCCATTCCACCAGGACCAAAAACCATTCGCAGCTGCTGTGTTGCCATAACAACGGCCAGAAGCAATCATAAAGAAATAAACAGCACATGGAACCCTGTTCCCAAGAACGAGCCACTGCTCCTTCCCCCTGGAAAACCCATGAAGATTCCTCATACATATTTGCCTAAAACTCCCCTTCATTTCTACTCTTCACTGCTAAGGGAGAAGAAGTTGATCTGAGAGCTATGCTCCTGCTTCTCTGGTCTCTGGGCATAGAATAAAAGCTTGCACTGTTAATGCTCACTTTTGGTTTGTGACTGGCTTCCCAACACACGTAATGGAAAATGAACCCCATCTAGGGTCCTTAAAAAGGGGTCTTTTGCCCGTTGATAACAAAACGACATAACGATCCAACCTGCCACAATGAATCGAATTAAGATAATTAATATATGTGAAAGTCATTTGACATGGAAAGCACTGTGACAGTGTAACATGCAGAGTAATGATTTAGAGTGCATAAGTACTTTTCATAAATAAATATGAGAGCAGAACTCCCCTTATATATGATTCTTAGTTTCTCTACCTCCACCACACCCATGCAGTGTTCTGGAGTTATAGCCATGGGCCTTCAAGTTGGCTGGACTTTCTTCTTTGGCAAAGTTACCAATTTCAAACTCTGGTCCTAATTCCCTTTCAGCAGCACCTTGGAGTAGGCAAGGTCAACGCTCTCTCCCTCAGAACCCTTCCAGGGCAGGGCTTCACTACATTTTTCATATCATAGACTGTACAAGGTGATATTATTTGTACATCCATGGCACACTATAATGAACAAAGGGGCTCTCTGGTTGCCCCAGTACCTATCCATCTTCCTGAAGGCTAAAGGTCTGAATGAATCAGACACACATGCACTG